>NC_033800.1:77186740-77202230 GCF_001876935.1 Asparagus officinalis
CCCGGGGAGACAGTAAAGACTGTCTCGCGTGCGAGACAGTCTATACTTGTGTTCTCTTTGATTTTTTGATGATCTCCTTTTGAGCTGTGTTTGGATATCTCTCAGTATTTTTTGACGCCTACAGATACCCCCTCCAAAGTGTTCCAGACTTATTCTTTTATAGAGGAGTCTGGGACATTTTGGATAAGACAGGTCTTATTTGTAATCCTTTCAATACTTGATTGAGTAGATCGTGTAGAAAAATGGCTCCAGCCCTTGATCTCTCCATCCATTAGTCTATTCAGTTCTTTGTAGAATAGCTAATGCTTCTCCGGCCCTGCGTTTATCGCTTGACCGTTGTTGATACCTTGAATGGAAGCTGGTATTTCCAGATTGATGTTTGTATGTCCATTGAGAGTTCGTCAGGTTATCCTTAAGAATATTCAGATTAATATCCTCCAGAAACTGCCCGTCGAGTGTAGGAAACAGTTTAGACTCGTGTACCTATTGGAGTAGTATGGTCTCTTTTTTTTGGTAGAGATGAACCCGTTGATGGAGAGGAAGAATTTTATATTCTATCTCCTGGTCTCTTTTTTGTTGGTAGAGATGAACCCGATGATGGAGAGGAAGAATTTTATATTCTATCTCCTGGTCTCTTTTTTGTTGGTAGAGATGAACCCGATGATGGAGAGGAAGAATTTTATATTCTATCTCCTGGTGCAAAGGAAACTCGAAGTGGGATCTCCACTTAGAGAATCTGGATTGGTTTGAATAATCCTAACTGTCATAAGGTTTGATTATTCAACTGAAAGTGGACCTCTCGTTCATGGAAGGAATCGAAAGGGGATTTTGGTTTTGGTCCTAACTGTAGTAAGGTTTGACCAAGTGGGAGTTCTGAGACGATCCTAACTGTTTAAAGGTTTGATCGTTCAATTTGTGGACCTCTCGTTCATGAAACGAATCGAGAGGGGATTTTGGCTTTGGTATTAACTGTTTAAAGGTTTGACCAACATGGGGATTTGAGACGATCCTAACTGTTTAAAGGTTTGATCGTTCAATTTGTGGACCTCTCGTTCATGGAACGAATCGAGAGGGGATTTTGGCTTTGGTCCTAACTGTTTAAAGGTTTGACCAAAGGAGGGTTTGAGAGGGAAGATTGATCCAACGAAGTGATCGAATCTCATCTCAGCAAATGAATATTCGGAAATCACCGTGGGGATGTAGTGTTTAACACTTTGTTTGTAATGATCGGGTTATTCCTAAGAAAATTACATATAGCATTCTTTCGGGAACTTCCGTTACATGAACCATCCACCCCCAGCTTTTTCTTGCGAAACTGAGTTTATCATTATGTTTAGCTATATGATCGGGTTATCCTTAAAAGTACCATGCATGGCATTCTTCAGGAACTTCCCGTGAAAGAAAGGAAATAGTTTAGACTCATATACCTGTTGGAGTATTAAGGAGCAGTTTATACTCGTATACTTTTCTGAGTGAGATGGAGAAGCAGTTTATACTCGTATACTCATCGGAGTCAGGGAAAACAATTTATACTCATGTACCCAATGGAGTAATGTCGTCTTTAATCGGCTTGTTTTGCCATTATGACGCCAGAGTCAATTAACGCTTGGATCTTATTTTTGAGTCCAAAGCAAATATTGGTGGGATGAAGAATCCTTTTGTGGTATGCACAGTAGTTTGGATCTGTAATCATCTTAGCACCCTCCTGATCTTTAATAGGCGGTAGCTCGATTTTATCATTGGCGAGGAGGTATTCCAATATGGCTTGAGCTTCATCATCTTCGAAAGAATACTCTTTTTGGAACCTCGGATCGAGAGTCGCGTTCCCTGGGATTGTGGATGTCGTCGGTTGACCTCTCTCAACTTTCTTTCTTTTAAGAAAGTGTTCAGCTTGTTCACCGCGCATTTTCAAATCTTTCCAAGTTTTGGATGGTACGACCCCCAGAGCTTCCAGGACATCGATGGAGAGGTTATTGTGGCATGTTTGCAGGATGAACTCCTCTGTAATAGGATCTCTGCAATTCATTGCTTTGCCACGAAAGCGCTTGACAAAATCGTCGACTGACTCTCCGTCTTTTTGTTTTTCATCCAAAAGGGTTCCGATTGACACTTCAGTGTCATCATCGAAGAAGTTGCTGAGGAACAAACTTTCTATGTCATCACAGCAATTGATGCTCCCTGGCTTGAGCCGTCAGTACCAATCGAAGGCGGGCCCACGAATGGTGCCAACGAATGACCGGACCATTAAAGCCTCATTTCCAGAGATCATGCCCAAATGAGACTTGAAATAAATCAAGTGCTGAATCGGCGAACTCTTCCCTTCAAACGGTGTAAAGTTAATCAGATTGAACTTCGCCGGGTACGGTATTGAATCCCATTCCCTTGGATAGGGACATGGAATACCCGTCTTCTTAACTTCTTGAGCCGTCATCAAAACATTGATTTTGTTTTCAAGCTCTTGCATTTTCTCATCATCGTCTATGTCTTCATTCAAAGGACGTTAAGGAGAATGAGTTAGACCACCCCCTGCAAAAGGTGCCATCGAACCACCCCCAATATCGTTATTGGGAGGATCCGTTAAACCACCCCCAGCGTTATTGCCATTGGGAGGTGTATCAGCCAAGATGACTTCATCCACTTCTGGATCACTGTCCTGGATTTAGCTCGCTGACTGGACTCAGGAGGTTGAGGTTGTTGAGTTAGCAACTCTCTCATTTGTTGAATAGCTAACCCCATCTCTGTCTTCATCTCAGCTCTAATTTCTTCATGTTGCTTCGTTAGAGCTTCTTGAAGCATTTTAGCAAATTGATCAGAAGTGATTGTGAACACTTCTTTGGTTTGTCTCGTGCTAGACATTTTATCATCAGAAGCAATGGCTGAACAAGTGTCTGAGAATTCATCCTCCGAGGACATTCCTTCTTGCATTCTTTTGTAATCTCTGCGTCTGATGGCTCCTAATTGGAGTCGAGACATCATTTGAGCAATTCTTGGATTGACTTTTCCTCTCGGAGAAAAGTCAGGATTTAATGCTGTTTAGACTTTCTTCTATCAGCCACGTTGATGGTGACTTCAGGGAATTCATCATTTTGGACAGCTGCTCTTCTTTTGCGGAAATGTCTCGGCTTAGGTTTCGATAATACAGAGACTTTTCGTGGGATGACTTCTCGTTTGAAACAGTCACATTCTGATAATGCTGTTTTGACGAGTCGTGCACAGGAACAACGAGAGTTTATCTCTCGAATAACTCTTTTTCGAAAATTATTCACAACCCCAACTTGATAATACGATTCATCGGTATGATTGCCAAAAAATCGTATCGTCTGTTGGCATGACCTCCCAGGTATGACGATATCATTTGGTGAATGCGTCTTTTTCTGGGGGTATAAAACCTTGTTGGCATTCTCAGGACAATTTATTTTTGTCTTTGAGCGATCCAAGGTTATGTCGGGAGTCACACGTCTAAAACTACCCCTTTGCGGGCATGGGGTCTTAACGAGCTCCGAATGCTGATTTTGCATAAGTCCAGACTTTGGAATCCAAACTTGGCGGAGTTTCGGTGGTTCTTTGGTCACCGTTTCCTTCCTCCTTTCTCGTCTTTGTTGTGAGAGAGGACAACTGAACCACTCGATGTCTCCTCGACTCTAGGTCCGCGTGGTAACGAACCCCGTCGGTTTGTTCCAAGGCCTTAGCCATTTGGCGAGCGCGGCGTTGGCGTTGTCTCTGACGAGCTCTTTTCGTCAATGCCGGCGGGCTTTGATTCGATGACTCTTTAACTAGATAAGAGCCATTGTGAGCAGAGGTGTTGCGAGTGAAATCCTCAGCAACAATCAAGCGAGAGTCTTTATTTTGTGCCTTCTTTGGCATGTAAGTCTTCCTCAATTGTGAGATCCTCTTGTACTTGCGGGACAATGAAGATCTTGAAGAGGATGATGAGAGATATTCCTCAAACTTGGTTTGGTCGAATTCATATTCGACCATGGATTCAACTGGAATCTTGATCGGCTGCGACACGACGGTCTCGGCAGCGAGACCGTTGGCTCCCACTGTGGTCGCCAGCTTGTTTGCGTCAAAAGTTGGTTTTGTCATGGAATTCATTATATCTTCAGTCGATTACAATAAATTCAAAAAGAGATAGCCTTTTTATAAGACTTTTTTACACAACAAAATAAAAATTACAACTCTTGGGAAACAAACGTATGATTGTTGTTTGGATCACTGCTTGCGTGGGATCTTTGCATGTGTCGGGGGTGCGTTAGCCCGTGGACCACCAAATCACAGATTCTGATCGAATCGTGAGGGGTTTATGATTCTGACTTCATTTATCGAAGTGAGAACTTAAAACGATATCTTATCAAGGTAAGATAGTCGTTCTTCTTAAAATCAAGTCAAAGCCTGAATATCAAGGAGTTACAGAAGCTCGAGTACTCTGCCCTCTCTGCTCTGGAATCAGCCTAAAAGTCTGTCCGCCCGCGAGCCGTAAGGACTGTCTCGCTGTGCGAACGTCGTTATGTGTTTCTTTGATTTTGATGATCTCCTTTGAGCTGTGTTTGGGGATATCTCTCAGTATATTTTGCAACCTACAGTCCCCCTCCAGCTGATTCCAGACTTATTCTTTTATAGAGGAGTCTTGGACATTTTGATGGACAGGTCTTACTTTGTAATCATTTCATATCTTTGATTGAGCTAGTCGTGTAGAAATGGCCCTCTAGCCCTTGATCTCTCGGATCCATTGTCTATTCAGTTCTTTGTAGAATAGCTTAAGCTTCTGCGCTGGCTTATCGCTGGAACCGTGTTGATTACTTGAATGCGAAGCTGGTATTCAGATTTTGTTTTGTATGTCATTGAGAGCTCGGCAGGTTATCCTTAAGAATTCAGGCATTATATACTCAGAAACTGCCCTCGAGGGTAGGAAACAGTTTAGACTCGTGTACCTATTGGGTAGTATGGTCTTTGTTTTTTCTAGTATTAGATGAACGTTGATGGAGAGGAAGATTTTATATTCTATCTCTGGTCTCTTTTTGTTGGTAAGTGACCCGCATGATGAGAGGAAGACAATTTATATGCTTATCTCCTGGTCTCTTTTTGTTGGTAGAGATGAACCGATGATGGAGAGAGAATTTAAGTTCTTATTGCCTGGTCTCTTTTTTATGTTGGTAGGAGAGAACCGATGTGGAGAGCGAAACAATTTATATTCTATTCGGTGCAAAGGAAACTCAAAGGGATCTCACTAGAGATCTAGACGCGTGTTGAATAATCCTTCAACCTGTCATTAAGTTTCGATTATCTCAACTGGAAAGGGTGACCTCTCGTTCATGGAAGGAATCGGAAAGGGGATTGTGGTTTTGCGTCCTAACTGTGTAGGTTTGACAAGGGGAGTTACGGAGACCGATCTACTGTTTAAAGTTTGCTCGTTAATTTGTGGCCTTTACGATTCTGGGAAGGAATCGAAAGAGGTTTTGGTTGTGGTCCTAACTGGTTTAAAGTTTAACAAAGGATTCGAGCGATCCTAACTGTTAAAGGTTGATCGTTCATTTGTGGACCTCTCGTCATGAACGAATTCGAGAGGAGATTTTGGTTTGGGTCCTCAATGTTTAAATGTTTGACCAAACTATGGCGGATATTGAGACGATCTACTGTTTAAAGGTTTGATCGTTCAATTGTGGACCTCTCGTTCATTTGGACGAATCGAGAGGGATTTGTGCTTTGTCCTAACGTTAAAGGTTGACAAACGAGGGTCTGGAGGGGAAGATGATTCCAACGAAGTGATCGGATCTCATCTCAGCAAATAATATAGTAAATCAACCGTGGGATATAGTGTTTAACACTTTGTTTGTATGCATGGTGATATCCTAGAAAATACATATAGCATTCTTTCGGGAACTTCCTTTACATGAACATCCCATCCCCAGCTTTTCTTGCGGAAACTGCGTTTATCTTAGTTTGATCGCTATATGATCGGTCTATACTTGACAAAGTACCATTGCATGCGATCTTCAGAACTTCCCGCTGAAGAAAGGAAATTTAGACTCATTATACCTGTCGGTATTAAGGAGCAGTTTATACTCGTTACTTTTCTGAGCTATGAGCTGCAGAATCAGCTTTAGTAGCTTCGTATACTCTTCGGAGTCAGGGAAAACAATGTATACTCATGTACCCATGATAATTGTGTCTTAACGCTTGTTTTGCATTATTGAGCAGAGCTAATTACGCTTGGCATCTTAATTTTTGAGTCCAAAGCAGAAATATTGGTGGATGAGATCTTTGTGCGCTATGCCAGTAGTTGGGATCTGTAATCATTTAGACCCTCCCTGATCTTTAATAGAGCCGCGTAGCCGATTTATCATTGCGAGGACCGATTTCAATTTTATTAGCGTGAGCTTCATCATCTTCGAGAATACTTTTGGAACCTCGGATCGAGAGTCGCTGTGCCCTTGGGATTGGCATCTGTCGTCGGTTTGACCTCCTCAACTTTCTTTCTTTTAGAAAGGTTCAGTGTTTCACCCGCATTTCAAATCTTTCAAGTTTTGGATGGTACGACCCCAGGGTTTCGGACATCGATCGAAAATTACCGTCAGGCAGTTTTCATTTTAACTGCCTTCCCACATTTCAAACTCCGTTATTTTGGTAGTTATCCACGTGATTCTCGTCCACGACGTTTCCCACGTTCTTGAACAGTTAGTGGCCACGTGTAGGGCAGTTACAAAGACGGTTTTGACCATCTGAGAGTTGTCTCACGTGTGAGACAATAAATTCTGTCTCGCACGGCGAGACAGTAAAGACTGTCTCACACAGCGAGACAGTGAAGACTGTCTGTAGGCGTATAAAATTGCCTATAGGTCCCTTAGCACAGCTCGACGCCGATTTAACAAACGGACCACCAGGCGACGTATCCAAACAAGACCGCCAACGCTGAAGCCAAGCTATACGCAACGGAGCAGGTTAACGAGGCGACAAATCGCACCCAAGCATTGGAATGCATCCACTCGCACGCGGAATCAAACCAATGTTTAGGTGAATCACCGAGTCATCTAAACAAGAGCGAACTCGGATGAATCACGATCAAATCAACATCAATTCCGGACTCAAATTCAGAAGTTGGTTTACTGCCATATCAGGAACCCGACTCACTGCCAAATCTGGAATCAAGTCAAAGAGTCGTTGCCAAGTCAATCAACCACACAAGAGAACCAGAACCGGAAACAAAGGACGAAACGGACAAACACCCGGGGACTCGGCCGAAACCGAACCACCCCAGGGTGGCTCGGCCCAAGCCGAGCCACCCTGAGGTGGCTCGGTGAAGGCCGAGCCACACCCTGAGGTGGCTAGGCTCAGAACTGTGCGCGGGCACAGTTCTGAGTGCCTATAAATAGGCCTTGTGCTCATTTGTTTCAGAGGTTGGAAATTTTGGAGAGAGGCGAAGCCCTGCTGGATTGAAGACTCAGATCTAAAAAAGATCACAACTTTGAAGGCTTGGAGACTTGGACTTTCAGATCCGGTGCTCGGCGATCACCACCGCCAAATAAGGCAGGAGTTCGAGAGGATTGGATTTGAGATCTACACGATCACACTCCGGATCTAAGCTTGGTTCTTAGATCCCGAGATTCGAGCGGTTGTTTCCTTGGTGAAACAATCCCTCCCGGCTATTATTCCCTTGGTGGAATATTACCCGTCATATCGTGTAGATCCGACCGGATCGAGATCACGCGGTGGTCCACGGCAAATAACCCCGGCGCAGGCAAAGAACCCACCAAAGCGAGCGACCGCAAAACAGGAGCTCGCGATTAGTTCGACAAATAAGGAAAATTGTAATCTTTACTTTGTTTTCTTTGATTTTTCATTGTAACCGGATCTTATAAAAAGACCGGATCTTTGTAACGCATAAAGTTGTTAACTGAGATAGCAATGATATCAACAATGAAGAAAGCTACGATTTTTCCCGCGAACAATCTGGCGACCACAGTGGGAGCCAACAGCTTTACTGCCGAAGCTGTCGCGTCGCAGCCGCGGATCCCGATCCCGGTCGAGGAGGAGGTCGAGTACGAATTCGACCAACAAAAGTTCGAGGAGTATCTGTCATCCTCGTCCGAATCCACCTCCCCTCGCAAGTCCAAGTCTCCAAAGCTCTCTTCCAAGAGAAAACTTCGTTGGTACGAAGAAGTTGAAGCTGCCAACGAAGATCTCGCCCCGTTTGATGCCGAAGCTGCATCGGGTGAGATCTCTCCTTCCAACCAGGTCAGATCTGCTCTGGCCGAATCTTCCGTTGCCGAGGGCGTAGTGACTCTCTCAAAGAGAGCCCGCCAAAGGCAACGTCAGCGCCTTGCGAAACAAATCGCAAAGGCAATGGAATCTGTGGACGGGATCCGTTACAACACGGATCTGAAGAACAGAAGAGGCGAACGACCTCAACAACCAATGAATGGCAACTCCTCCAAGCCACCAACGAACGAATGGATCCGTGTCAAACGGAACCGTTCAACGCTGGAGGATCGCATTCAGAAGCGCCGCGCACTCTCAGCACAAGCACGAGCTCAAGTTCAAGAAGCCCGTAGAAGGTGGCAGAATGGAGTAGCCAAGAAATCACCACTAACTCACAAAATATGGAGGCCAAAGTCCAAAGTGGTGAGTCAGGCCGAGGATCGACCTTTACAGCCTTCAAAACGAGTTCAACCTCCCGAACCATCCCGAGGAAGGAGGTCAATCTTGGAGCGCCTCGGTCCAATTCCCGACGAGCGCAACGAAGTCCATGAACGCTCGGGCCCGATGAAGAGGCTCCGAACTAATCAACATGCTGGGGGTCGACACAACCCTCAACATGACAAAGAGTTTACGGCACCCAAGCGCACTACCTTGCGCATCGAAGTTCGGGAGCCCGCTGAGAATTCATGTCTACAAAGGCGTGTTTCGAGGCGAGTGACTCTCGGAAGTCCAAATAAGGCAGTTTGCTCTCAGAAGGAAACGTTGTCATCCGAGGATGATAACGTTATACCTGGGAAATCATGCCAACACGCGATAGGTTACTCCGATCAAATGGACGAGTTGTACTATCGTGCTGGGGGTACGAACAAAACAAGAAAAAGAAGCCCTCAAGGGCTCGAAACTCAGTGCCCATGTGCCAAGCTCATTCGGGTAGTACTGTCTCAATGCAACTGCATCAAGGGAGTCCCCGAGAGAATTTCAGTGTTCGAAAGGCTCGGCACCGAAACGCCAAAACCAAGGCATAGGCGCTTCCGGCAAAGAAGAACAGTGGTTAAGGATGGAGAATTTCCGAAGGTCACCGCCAACATGACCAGCAAAGAGACATCGACACAGATTGATCTCAAATCGTTTCTGGAAGCGTCCCGGCGTGTAACCCGTCTGCAGTCCGGAGCCATCGCACGAGGAACTTATGGTAGGGTTCGGATAAGATTGCCTTCGGAAGATGAAGAATCGGATTCCTGCTCTGCTGTCGCATCGGACAATACAGTGTCCAGCGAAGGACAACCCCGCGAGTCATTCATGATAGGCGCGGAAGAAATGGCCAAAATGCTTGAAGACGCTTTGGCTAAGCAGAAAGAAAGTTTTAAATTCGAGATGGAGACGGCCATGCAGCAGATGAGAGAGATGCATGAACAGCAAATCCAAGCATTCAGGAACCAACAAGGTGAACCAAGCCACCGTAACCAGGTTGCTCAGGAAAAGGAGCACGCGGATGGGGATGAAGCTCACAATGCCAATAACCCTCCCATCAATGCAGGGGGTGGTAGTGAGGATGCCAACGGGGATACAAGTGAAGACTTGAAGATCAAAAGCCTCGAGAGTAAAATCAATACGTTGCTGTCTGCTCAAGAGGTAAAGAAAACGGGCATTCCTTGTCCATACCCGAGGGAATGGGAATCAATCCCCTATCCGGCGAAGTTTAGTCTAATCAACTTCACGCCGTTCGATGGAAGGGGTTCCCCCACCCAGCATTTGATTTATTTCAAATCGCACCTGGGTGCTATCTCTGGGAACGAGCCTCTGATGGTGCGGTCATTCGTCGGCACTCTTCGCGGAGCTGCCTTCGATTGGTATCGTCGCCTCAAGCCAGGAAGCGTGAACAGCTGGGATGACATGGAGACGAAGTTCCTTGCAAATTTCTTCGACGACGACACCGAGATCTCTATCGGATCGTTGCTCGACGAGAAACAAAAAGACGGGGAGTTAGTCGACACCTTCGTCAAAAGGTTCCGGAACAAGGCGATGAATTGCCGGGACCCGATCACCGAGGAATTCATTCTCCAGACTTGCCACAACAACCTCGCATTGGACGTATTGGAGGCAATGGGGACAGCACCGTCTGACACTTGGAAGGATCTGAAGGTGCGCGGTGAACAAGCCGAACGCTTCCTTAAAAGGAAGAAGGCCGAAAGGAACCAACCGACGGTTAATCTGCTGGACTCAAACTTCGCTTCCCGTGGTAAGGGCAAAGCACCTGCAGCTGCTGGTGGTGCTAATCAAGCGTCACAACAGCAATCCCGAAGGCAGCAGAAGACTTCGGGTCCGAGACTCCAGAGAGAGTATTCCTTCAAGGACGAAGACGTTCCAACCATCTTCGAATCGCTCCTCGAAGGCAACAAGATCAAGCTACCACCTATCACGAATCAGGAGGAAGCTGATAACACTACGGACCCAAAGTACTGTGCATACCACAGAAGGGTTGTTCATCCCACCAAGGATTGCTTTGCTCTCAGGAATAGCATTCAGACCTTGGTCGAAGCCGGCGTTATAACGCTAAGGTAAGCCAAATAAAAACGGCAAAACTCCGACCGGTATAAGAGTATAAACTGCTTCCTGACACTCCAAAGAGTATACGAGTATAAACTGTTTCTCAACACTCCGAAAAGTATACGAGTATAAACTGCTTCTTAATACTCCAATAGGTATATGAGTCTAAACTGTTTCCCCACTTTTGACGGGAAGTTCCTGGAGAATATTAAGCTAATATTCTTAAGGATAACCCGGTTAGTTAACTGATAATAATGTCCGAACCAGTTCCGCAGAGGAAACTGGGGGTGGACGATTTATGTAACGGGAAGTTCCCAAAACCACAGCAATGTAATGAATAAGGACTCCCATTCAAGTTCTCACTGTGTCTGTGCACTCAACACTCTCTCTGTTAGAGTCTGGACGTAAAGTTCCTGATTGGTCAAACCTTCTTACAGTTAGGACCACAGTCAAAATCCCCTCTCGATTCTCCCAATGAACGAGAGGTCCACAAATCAAGCGATCAAACCTTCCTACAGTTAGGATCGTCTTAAACCTTCCATTCGGTCAAACCTTTCTACAGTTAGGACCAAAACCAAAAACCCCTCTCGATTCCTCCAATGAACGAGAGGTCCACTTTCAAATCGAGTGATCAAACCTTCCTACAGTTAGGGTCACCTCAAACCTCCCACTTGGTCAAACCTTCCTACAGTTAGGACCAAAACCACGATTCATTCTCGATAAACGAGAAATTCATCTTTAGTTCGATAATCAAACCTTCCGACAGTTAGGGTTATCCGAATCTTTTTGATTCTCGGAGTGGAGATCCCACTCTTAGTTTCACCTTTCCGGATTCTGGGGGTGGAGATCCCACCTCGAGTCTCCTTTCCTTCTTTGTTCGGGGAATAGAATATAAAATTCTTCCTTCCCCATACCAATCCTTTTCGAAGAATTCAGGATTCATCCTAGGAAGTTTATCCCGAATCCTAAGCAGGGATAAGTCTGCGCCTAACACGCGCTGCCGGTTTAGTCTTTTTTCTGCACAAAAAGACACCAGAGTTCGATTCTGGGGTATTCTATCCTGAAACCTAAGCAAGGATAAGTCTGCGCCTGACACGCGCTGCCGGTCAGTTCTTAACCGTTTAAAAAGAACACCCGTTCACATATTCAACATTGTGACAGGTTGTTATTAATAACACCAAAATCCATGCCTTACACGCATGGGGAATTTCATCCTGAATCCTAAGAAAGGATATGCCGACGCCTAACACGCGTCGCCGGTTTAGTCTTTCCCCGTAGAAAAAGACACTGTCTTTTTGTTCATTTTGTTTCCCCCCTCTTTGTTTTCTTTCTTGTTTGAATTTGTTTCCCCTTTTGTTTTCCCCCCTCTTTTCAAAAGAGAATTCATCTTCTTCCTCCAAACCTCCTCCATTGTTTTTCTTTCAAGAGCTCCATACCCCCCCCCCCCTTTTGTCTTTTTCTTCATTTTGTTTCCCCCCTCTTTGTTTTCTTTCTTGTTTGAATTTGTTTCCCCTTTTGTTTTCCCCCCTCTTTTCAAAAGAGAATTCATCTTCTTCCTCCAAACCTCCTCCATTGTTTTTCTTTCAAGAGCTCCATACCCCAAAGAAATTCGGTTTTTTGTATGCTCCTTTTTGGCTGAAAATTTTCACTTTTCACTAGGGTTTCTCCCTCCACCTTCAAGCTCGGATCTTGACTCTTGGATTGGGGATTTCAAGCCTCTTGATTTGGGTAAGCTCCTCTTCACCATCCTCTTATTTTGTGGTAAAGGTTGCATTTTTATTCTTGTGGTAGACTAGGGGGCATGTATGCACTATTATTTCGGGGGGTTTTGTGCAAAAAGAGGTAATGGCCGAAACTTTGGGGGGTTTATTTGCAAAATTCGTGGGGGTTTATTTGCAAAATGGGACTGAAATTTTGAGGCTTGGATTTCATTCCCCTTTGGTAACAATTTGGATGGGTGTTTCATGCAAAAAGACCATACCTTATTGAGGGTTTTATGTGCAAATGTGGGGCCGAAAAGTTTTGGGGGCTTATTTGCAAAAGTGGCCGAAGAATTGGGGTGGTGTTCATGTAATAGAGGACTGAAGTTTAGGACCTAAATTACATGTTCATTTGGCCACAAGCTTGAGGGGTATTTTAGGCAAGAGGACCAAAAGTTGTTGGAGGGGTTTATTTGCAAAACAGCCCATAAATGTCTTAGAGGGGCTTATTTGCAAAAGGCAGTGAACTTATGGCTGAAATCCAATGAGTTTTGACCACGAACTCATGATCAAAATTTTGATAAGGCATGTGGAGCCCAAACCAAGATTTTGTAGAGGGATTTTTATGCAAAATTGGCTAAATTCTGCAAAAGGGCTCATTTGCAAACTTTAACCAAAATTGTGGGGTACCGGGGTGTTATATGATCGAATGTGACGATCATGACCCGGGTCACGCGTGTCCTTGACCTAGATTTTGGCCTTGAACACAAAGGGTATTTTGGGTATTTCACCAAAATTCACCGTGAAAGATGACAATCATCGTGCACGAAATTTGTAGGTTTAATTAGACTTCAATTATGAAATCCTATTTGTGTATAGGATTTTAATTAAAGTTCTTAATTTCCCTTTTAAATTTCGTGTATCCATGTTTTAGATTGTACCTGACTTGCTGCTTTTCGTTGCAGATTTGCAATGTCTCCGCGTCGATCTCGTCCCCGGAGGAGCCGTTCTCGTTCACAGCATAGTGAGGAGGAGGTTCCTACGACGTCTCCTCCCGCGGCCTCATTCTTCGGGGGTGAGGCTTTATGCAGTTTTTTTTTTTCTTGCATCCCTGATTGACCTCTTTGCGGGTCATGAAGGAAGAACCGATACCTCTCTCGCGGAGGGTAAGGTTTCAGACTTGTTTTGCTTAGCCAATTCAAGTCTCCGGTATATTGGGGCGATTTTGTGTCGTCCTACGCCTTATAGGCCGGTGTATGTCACCACGTTATTCACGTGATGATGCATACCGTTCTTCCGGTGTAGGACACTCAAAATCGTCTCTCCAATTATTCCGTGAATGAGTTTATCATTCTTCTTATGAAATGGATTATCTGATCTCACCCTTGTGCTTTATTGCAGTGGAATTTCCCACGGGTAGCCTTCCTTCTCATGCCAACACCGGCTGTAGTCGGGAGGTTTTCTCTTCTGCTACCCTTAGGCAGGCTGTTAGCCCACTTCCTCGGTTCGACGGGGATCGCTCAAACGACTCTTGCTGCTTGATACAGGAGGGAGGGCGCCATTGTTTGCGCCAGCTTATCACAGATGTCCCTTTCACCCCGGATTCTACCTCCACTCAGGCTTTAAAGAAGCCGAGTTTCCTGTTTGGAGATCATGTCAAAGATCCTGCTACGCTGACCCTTTGCGAGGAGCATTGGCTAACTCTCGACGGGGGAGCTTGTTTGTACATCCCTTCGATTCCACGCCACTATTCTTTCAGTCACTTGAAGGGGCAAGCCGTGGACAGACGGATGTCTTGGCATCTTACTGAAGATGCTGAGCGGGTTCAGTGCGGATATGCTACTCACCATAAGACTCCTGGCTCTGACGGGTATCATGACGTACGTGGCCTACGACCCGGGATTATGGGCCTTGACACCGCACCCCCAGGCGAGGTGTCCGCTATTGCTCCGACCGTGAGCAACAGTCTGGCTCTTCTTGGGAGACAGTTACCTCTGCCAGAATACAGATGCTATGGTTGGGCTTCCTCCCTAGCCAAGGGGTGGTGGGCGCGCATGACTGGTTTTGTCTTAGCGCGCTGGGAGAGGGATCTGAAGAGCAGTGGGTTGTATGCGCCCATACGAGCTACTATGTACGGAATCCCAGTCAGCTGTCGCCATTTCTTGGCTTTGCTGGAGACCTATATGCCTGACAGCAACACCTTTCTGACCAGTGGTGGTGAGCTAGGGTTGGCCTTGCACGAGATGCACCATATTTCGGGTCTTCCTATGGGGGATTGTCCGTATCAGGAGTACTTCCCCTCGAACCAGCAACTGGAGTGTATGAAGAAAGATACTCCGGATATGTATGACACACTCTGGGATCTTACTTGCCACTACTATACTTCCTTGATCCAGACTTCTCCTCAAGCGAGGAGGAAGAGGCAGATCAGCTTGAAGCAGTTTGCCAGCTACTTGTTCCAAAACTTGGAGGGTGATTCCAGTGCATCCATTTGTGAATTAGACGTGTTGACCCCTTCTGCCGTTAATGAGTTGTTGGAGAAGGCTGAGGCTCGTTCCTACACCATTGGCAGTGCTGAGGGAGCTTTTCCCGCGGGGACCAAGTTTCGCTCTTTTCTCCGCCGCGCACAGAAGTCCATAGGGCCCCGGACTCTATTAGCAGGCTACCTTGCCCTTTGGTTGAAGAAATGCGTCGTCCCGCACCAGCCTTCAGACGCTCTACCCCTCGAGGTGCTCTTCCCTACGGTTCAGCTAGCTTACGGGAGAGAGCTTTCCCTGCTCCCAGCAATGGTTGCTAGCATCCATTGCGGGCTCAGGGGTCTGGTCAGCAGTTTCACACATGTGGGTTCTGAACCATCAGCTGAGCTTGTTTGCCCAAAGGTTGAGCTCCCTTACGCATATTTGATGGCATGGCTCATTCTTCACCGTCCCGACTTGATGTCAGCACCTAACGTTTTTGACATCCCCGTCCCCTTCCTACAATTGTTGGAGCAGAGCAGATGGCTTGGAAGCAAATTCAGTGATGTTCAACGAGAGCTCCGGGTCCGC
>NC_033800.1:77203230-77210110 GCF_001876935.1 Asparagus officinalis
GAGCTTGACGCTCACCTGAGTTGAACGCGAGGTTCACCTTAGAACGAACGCGAGGTTCGTTAAAATTGATTCTCTGGACATGCTCACATACATAAAATCAGAATCCATACCAGGCTTTGAACACGAGGTTTTAATTCTTCTGTTGAGTTGATTCTCAATTTTAATGAACCTCGCGTTCGTTCTAAGGTGAACCTCGCGTTCAACTCAGGTGAGCGTCAAGCTCAATTTTAACGAACCTCGTGTTCGTTCTAAGGTGAACCTCGCGTTCAACTCAGGTGAGCGTCATGCTCAATTAAGTCGAACCTCGTGTTTGTGCTTCAGTCGAACCTCGCGTTCGTGCTTCAGTCGAACCTCGCGTTCATTTTGTTTAACGAACCTCGCGTTCGTTCTCAAGTTGAACCTCGCGTTCATTTTTTCAAACGAACCTCGCGTTCGTTCTCAGACGAACCTCACGTTCGTGCTTAAGTGAGTCTCGTACTCAGTACAGTCGAACCTCGCGTTCGAAGTTAAGTGAACTTCGTGTTCACTATGGTTAAGCCTCAGCTTTTCATGGGTCCACTTTGGTATACTTAATTTATTCAATTAAGTTATGGGCCCTAATTAAGCTGTGAGACCCCAATTAAGTTTTTGGAAATTCAGTTAATTTGAATTAAAACTTTTTAATTAATTTAAATCTAATTCGGTTTTTAATCAATTATTTAATTCAAATATTATGACACTAAGGTATTAAGGTTGTCTCTCACTCCAATTGATTAATTGAAACAAGAAGTTGCCAAAGTAACCTCTCTTGTGTAGATTGTTCATGAGGAATGTGAGATGTTTGTGTGTATGCTTTCGTGTAAATATTTAATCGGCCCAAAGGAAGGTTAATATTTATTTAGACTGCATACACATCTGCGATGATAAGCGTGTGATAATTATAAGGTTTACATGTGAATAATGAATCGATCCAAAGATAGTTTCATTATTTGACATGAGTTATTGTCAATGTTTGATCATTGCAACAAGGTATCACTTACAAGTTAATATTACTGTCCAAAGACTTGATATTAATGTTGTGCCGGTATCTTGGATGGGGATTGTCATTATTTGAATTTTATTGATTATGGTTATTGATGTGAGCATTTTTGTTTTATTTCAGCTAATGCATCTGCTGCAACAATTTCTGCTAACATCAATTCAATTCCCATGCTAAATGGGACAAACTTCAAGGTTTGGAAAGAGAACATATTAATTGTTCTTGGCTGCATGGATCTTGACTATGCATTAAGAACTGAACAACCCCAACCTCTCAATGCGGATAGCACTCCTGATGCAAAGAAGGAGCATGAGAAGTGGGAGCGTTCAAATCGCATGAGTCTTATGATCATTAAGCGCGGCGTTCCGGAAGCCTTCAGGGGCATAGAATCCGAAGGGATTACTAAGGCTAAAGATTTCCTTGCCGAAATTGAGAAGCGTTTTGCGAAAAACGATAAGGTAGAAACAAGCACGCTTTTAGCTCGCTTGATTTCAATGAAGTATAAGGGCAAAGGAAATATCAGGGAGTACATTATGGAAATGTCTCATATTGCTTCAAAGCTTAAGGCACTTAAACTCGATCTTTGTGACGAGTTATTAGTGCATCTGGTTTTGTTGTCTCTTCCTGCACAGTTTAACCAATTTAAGGTCAGTTATAACTGTCAAAAGGAGAAATGGACTCTAAATGAGCTCATTTCATACTGTGTGCAAGAAGAAGACAGGTTGAAGCAAGATAAGACAGAAAGTGCTCATTTGGCCTATGCCTCTAAGGATAAGGGCAAGAAAAGGAAGAATGATAAGGAAGCTGCTAAGGGTCCAGTTGAGAAGAAACAACATAAGGATAATCAGGGTTGTTTCTTCTGTAAGAAGCCTGGACATGTAAAGAAGGACTGTACAAAATATCACGCCTGGCGTGATAATAAGGGTACGTTCCTTGCTTTGGTCTGTTCTGAGGTTAATTTAGCTTCAGTACCTAGAAACACTTGGTGGTTAGACTCTGGTGCTACTACTCACATAAGTGTTTCTATGCAGGGTTGCCTGAGCTACCGAAAGCCAAGTGATGTTGAAAGACACATCTTTGTGGGCGACGGACAATCGGTAGATGTGGAAGCAATTGGGCACTTTAGGTTGTTGTTAGGAACTGGTTATTATTTGGATTTAAAAGATACTTTTGTAGTACCGTCTTTTAGACGGAATTTGGTTTCTGTTTCTGTATTGGACAAATCAGGTTATTCTTGTTCATTTGGAAACAGTCAATTCAGTTTATCTTTTAATTCAAATGTTGTGGGAACCGGTTACTTGAGTATTTATGACAACCTATATTTGCTTGATACAATTGCTTCTTACAATGAATCCTTGCATGTGGAATCACGTGGTACTAAGCGTAAATTAAATAAGGAAAATTCGGCGACATTATGGCATAAGCGCTTAGGTCATATCTCAAAAGGTAGAGTTGAGCGTCTTGTGTCTGATGGCATTTTGGATTCCCTTGATTTTTCGGACTTCGACGTATGTGTTGAATGTATCAAGGGAAAACAGACCAAAGTGAAGAGATTAGGTGCCAACAGATCTTCGGATGTCTTAGAATTGATACATACGGATATTTGTGGGCCATTCCCTACGGAATCCTGGAATGGTCAACAATATTTTATATCATTCATAGACGATTACTCACGTTATGGGCACCTATATCTTATTCATGAAAAATCTGAGTCTCTGGACATGTTCAAAGCCTATAAAGCTGAAGTTGAGAATCAACTCAACAGAAGAATTAAAACCGTCAGATCTGATCGTGGTGGTGAGTACTACGGTAGATATGATGGTTCAGGTGAACAACGTCCAGGACCATTTGCTAGATACCTAGAGGAATGCGGTATCGTCCCACAGTACACTATGCCGGGTTCACCTAGCATGAATGGTGTAGCTGAAAGACGAAACAGGACTCTTAAGGATATGGTAAGAAGTATGATTGCTCATTCTTCTTTACCAGAGTCACTCTGGGGAGAAGCACTTAAGACAGCAGCTTACATTCTGAATAGAGTACCAAGTAAAGCAGTTGCTAAAACACCTTATGAGCTTTGGACTGGTCGAAAGCCCAGTTTAAAGCATTTACATATTTGGGGATGTCCAGCTGAGGCAAGGCCTTATAGGCCAAATGAAAAGAAATTGGACTCCAAAACAGTTAGCAGCTACTTTATTGGGTACCCTGATCGCTCTAGGGGCTATAAGTTTTATGATCCCACTATAAGGAATATTTTTGAGACGGGAACAGCAACATTCTTTGAGGATGTTGAGTTTGGGGGGAGAAATAAGGTTAGAGACATTAGTTTTGAGGAGGAATTGGCTTCAGATCCAATCCATACAGTTACTTTTGACAATATTCAGGTTCCTATACCTGTTGTTGCTCAAGAAGTAAATCCGGAACCTCAAGATGATAATGTTGAACAACTCCCTGTTCCAGAAGAACAAACTCAACAACCTCAAGAACCAGTGCCATTAAGGAGATCCACGAGAGAAAGGAGAAATGCTATTCCGGATGATTATATTGTATTTCTCCAAGAACATGAGGAAAGTAGTGGAATGTTAGAAGATGATCCAATCAACTTCTCTCAGGCCATGAAAAGTTCTAACTCTCAACAGTGGATTGATGCCATGAATGAAGAGTACAAGTCTATGCAAGACAATAAGGTTTGGGAACTTGTCCCATTACCAGAAGGTGCAAAACCAATTGGTTGTAAATGGATTTTTAAAACCAAGCGGGATGCAAATGGTAATGTGGAGAGGTATAAGGCACGTCTTGTGGCTAAAGGCTATACTAAAAAGGAAGGCATTGATTATACAGAGACTTTCTCTCCGGTTTCATCGAAAGACTCTTTCAGAATAATCATGGCACTTGTTGCTCATTATGATCTTGAGTTACATCAGATGGATGTTAAGACTGCATTTCTCAATGGAGACATTGATGAGATGATTTATATGGTGCAACCAGAAAACTTTGTGTCAGAAGACCCAAAGAATATGGTTTGCAAATTAAGGAAATCCATCTATGGACTCAAGCAAGCTCCTCGTCAATGGTATCATAAGTTTCAACAAATAGTTATCTCGTTCGGTTTTGAGATGAACATTGTTGATGACTGTGTATATCACAAGTTCAGTGGGAGTAAGTATATTTTTCTGGTTCTGTATGTCGATGAAATCTTGCTTGCCACTAATGATATAGGCATGTTGCACGAAACCAAGAGATTTCTATCAAAGAATTTTGAGATGAAAGATCTTGGGGACGCCTGTTTTATATTAGGGATCCAGATACATCGAGATCGCTCTCGGGGTATTCTTGGATTATCATAAAAGAACTATATCGATAAGGTACTTAAAAGGTTTGGCATGCAAGATTGCAGACCAGGTGACACCCCTGTTGCTAAAGGAGACAAGTTTAGTCTCAATCAATGCCCTAAAGGTAACCTTGAAATTCAGGAAATGCAGAAGATTCCTTATGGTTCGGCTGTAGGAAGTCTAATGTATGCTCAGGTATGTACGCGTCCGGATATTGCGTACATTGTTGGGATGTTAGGCAGATACTTAAGCAACCCTGGTATGGATCATTGGATAGCAGTCAAAAGGGTTATGAGGTATCTTCAGAAAACAAAAGATTACATGCTCACATACAGAAAATCAGAGAAATTAGAGGTCATTGGGTATTCGGACTCTGATTTTGCTGGATGCCAAGATAGCAGGAAGTCTACATCAGGCTACATTTATATGTTAGCAGGAGGAGCTATATCATGGAAAAGTGTCAAACAAACACTAGTAGCTTCCTCCACTATGGCAGCAGAATTTGTAGCTTGCTATGAGGCATCCAATCAGGGAATATGGCTGCGAAATTTTGTCACGGGACTGCGCATTTTGGAAAATGTTGAAAGACCACTAAGGTTATATTGTGACAATAAATCTGCAGTAATGTATTCCAATAACAACAGGAGCTCAACTAAGTCAAAACATATTGACATTAAGTTCCTGGTTGTGAAAGAAAGGGTACAGAGTGGACAGATATCCATAGAGCACATTGGGACAAACTCCATGATAGCTGATCCTCTTACTAAGGGATTGCCACCTAAGGTCTTTCATGAGCATACTGCTCATATGGGTGTGGTATTATTTGAGGATATTATGTTTTAGTGGGAGTTTGTATTTGTGGTGCTTTATGTTTGGTTGTATTGTCTGATCAGAATAAAGTATTCAGTTAAGACACTCTGTTACATTATGTTTGGTTTTGACCTCACTAAGGAGGACCAGTTGAAAATAGACATGTACTGATCACATTGCATGTAATTTTCATGCTGCACATCCATGATTGATCTATGTCGTTTGATTGTATTGGTATATGTGACCATTGATGGGTCGAGTCACGATAAATGTGATGAAGGCCGCTTTGATCCTATATTGATATAGTCAATGGACGAGATTGTTCGGAAATACCTTTTCAGTGATAGCAATTTTTGAGCTCATAAGGTTATACACAATTTAAGGAATCATATGGTGCCCAAGTGGGAGATTGTTGGATTTAATCTAATAAATGTATTTGTGGGCACATATGATTAAATAAATGTGTATTACTATCTTTCAGGATAACCCACTAAAGTGATTAATTAAGTTGCGTTAATTTGGTATTTAAATAAGTCATGGGGTTATATGTGCAGATACCAGGTTGTAATTGTGATTTATTGAGGGGCTAAATTACAAAAGTACAACATCTATAAATAAGGAGTTATGGTCCCTAACCTAGGGTTACACTCTCTAATTCTCTTCATCCCCATCTAGAGAGAGAAATTCGGATTTAGAGAAACCCTAAGGTTAGAAGATCATTGAAACCCAAATCAAGATTTCTTCTATGGATTCAGGTATAAGCTTCCGCTCTTTTAGATTCTTGTTAATCTCTTCGAATTAATCATGGCTATATGGTTTTAGATCTCTAATTTAGTTTAGATCTAACAATTAATGGTAATAAATCTCAAATAGGGAATCAGAGAATAGCAAAATCTAAGGAGAAACAATCTCATATGTCCTCATGTGATATTTTAATTTTTTTTTCAACCTAAAAGGTCCAATAGTAAATAGAAATGCGTGTTACTAAGCTAGTTAAACCCTAGGTATAATGTTATAACCGCACCCTAGAATAAATTGAGAGATAGAAAATACTATAGCCATCATCTTCTTTCTCCATCAATTCTGTGATTTACGCAGTAGTCGCGGGGTGATAAGCAGGGACTTCTCACCATTCCAACCTTGTGGTCATGCTCCGACCGTTGTTCAAAGATAAGGAATGAGTTTGTGGCAATCTCTCCATAGATTCGGGATAGATAATCTCTAAACAAGCAATTTCAATATTCATATAAATTTACGCATGGTTTACAGTCGCAAACTACTAATGAACAATCAATAGATTCTGCATTAGATGATCATGATTATTCACTTGTGCATATATAATAGAAACCACATACCCTGATATTTTAATTTTAACATGTGCCAAACATGTAATCATGTTACCACCGCTCATGAATTCGTGTAAAGATTCTGATGACATATGTGCTTTTACATTTATTTTTATTTTTATTTTTATTTTTATTTTTATTTATTTTTGCTTGTTTGCTTGCTTAATGATACGCAGGCAGATAAAGAGTGGGAATTTGAGTTGTAATGGTAGGGCTTGGCTAGTATCCATTATCATGTTCCTTTCCTGATTCTTGTATGGGTCCGAGAATAAATTCCTATCTATTCTTTATCTAACTGGAGTTGCGATATATGGGCATGAAAACTGTTGATTGTAGTGCCAAAAAGATGCTTGTTCACACCTAAGGAATGAGTC
>NC_033800.1:77210627-77258386 GCF_001876935.1 Asparagus officinalis
ACACACACACACACATATATATATATATATATATATATATATATATATATATATATATATATATATATATATATATATATATATATATATATATATATATATATATATATATATAT
Source organism: Asparagus officinalis (assembly GCF_001876935.1). Lineage (NCBI taxonomy): Eukaryota > Viridiplantae > Streptophyta > Magnoliopsida > Asparagales > Asparagaceae > Asparagus > Asparagus officinalis. Next base: position 77,210,744 of record NC_033800.1, read on the forward strand.
ATATATATATATATATATATATATATATATATATATATATATATATAATATTTATAACATATGTATGTATATATATATATATATATATATATATATATATATATATATATATATATATATATATATATACCCTTTAAAAGAGGGAGTTCATGAAAAACTTTACCCTCCCCAAAATAGCCTTCCACCAAATTTAATTACCAAACATATCCTGAATTCATAAACCAATTTAGCCTTTCATCGGTTACGCCTCTATTCCTCCTCCTTTCAATTCATCGGTTACGTCCTCATCCTTTCAATTCTTCGGTTACGTCGTCTCCTCCGATCTTCCGTTACCTCCACCAGTTTTGAAAGATGATTTCTCAGTTCTTCTCAGTTATTATCAACGCTTTCCCTCCGTCATCATCAACGCTTCACCGTATCCTCCGCTCTTCAAAGTTTTTGGGAATTTGTTAGAATCTTTGCTTCATTTTGGTTTAATTTTAAAGAATAATTCCATTGAATTTGTTTATAATTCGCCATCATCTAATTTTTGTTCTAATTCAACAACAGGTCAATTGTTTTCTGATTTAGGGCTTGCTTCAAGTGTTCTAATTGATCCTGTGTCAATTTCATCAGTTCATCAGGTAAAAATTCTCTTTTTATTTTTAATTTTTCTTTGATTATTTTAGGAACTGCGAGTGTTAGAGATTTGAAGGTCGATTATTAAATTAATGCAAAGGGTTTAACTTATGGAATCAATTCTCCAAGGGCATTCCTTTTTCTCTGCAATATTTTGTTGTTTTAGGCTTCTCTGGTTTGAATGATTAATTGGAACCTCCTTGAGTTTTTTTATTAGTAGCCTTTGAGTTTTCTTGTAATTGATGAAAGTCGTGGCTTTGTGATGTTAGAGATGCGTATGTGGTGAATTCTCTTAGTTTGACCTATTATTTGTTCCTTTTTTCTGTAGAGGAAATTGGGTGCCAATGTTGTTCTTCCTTACTGACACTTGAGAGTATCTCCAAGTTTAGAAAGCTTGTATTTTGGAGTCTGAAATTGCTATTTTAAAGAATTTCTTAGTGGAATTCAGTCGAGGATTGGTTGCCTTGCTGCTCTCTTCTTAGGCTACAAAACCTCTTAGCCGGTTAATTTGGAACCCAAATCTGATATTTCCTATTTATCTTCTAGGTTGTGCTTGTGTGATTTATGGTCATTAGCATTTAGCACCGACATCTTTAGCAGATGATATGTATTGATGAACTATAAGTGTGTATGTTTGCTTATTAGAATTAGAAGTGCGAATCATGTTTAGTTAGTTTCTCACCTGTATTCGATGTTCATTTTGCTGAACAGGGGGTAGTTGTGGTGACATAATCTACTTTGTAACAGTTAGGTTGAATATTGATCAGAGTCTTTTTAGAATTTGTTTTCTCTGTTTGAATTGAGAAAATGGGCTTGATAAAGTTGGAAAGACATGGGAGAACAAGTGAGAGAAGAGATAGCGACTGATTGGAAGAGATGAATTCTTTTTGTATGTTTCAATCCATATTTCTGCTTGATAATTTTTCAGTCGAGCTGTAAGGTTTGAAAATTAAATTCTAAACAGAATAGCGAAAACACGCTGATGGAAGGTTGTTCGTGAAACATTGAAATTTCCAAAAATTCTTGGCAAGTGACAAATTTCTTTCAAGTAGTTACTTTCTTAAATTTCTCGCTGCACCCACAATCAAAACTTAAAAAGCTTTTTCCTAGATCACCTTTTTCTTTTCAGCTCATTCATCTTGTGTCTCTATAGTTATTCCACAATATTTCTTTTTTAACATTGATGCTTAACCGTTTCAGAATTTACATACATCTTTCTTTCTAAAGAATTTCCTCTTAGTTGAGTTTAGGTTCTCTTATAGCCTAAGCTCTTGACAAGACCTAAATTTTATTTAGATACATTAATTAATAAAATACTCACTGAGTCCATGAAGTAGTGGTGGGAGCTAAAATTAATAAAATATTTCATAGAATCAAGTGCAATATGAGAACTTAGATTTAGCACAATTGATCAGGAAATATAGGCTGCTTCTCTAATTTTAGTATGATTTATTTTCCAAGGATAGCCATCACTTTCTTGGCCTCTTATTAACTTGGATGCATAATATGTATGGGTGTGTGTGGATCCACATATATCTGATGCAATCTTGGTCCGTAAATCGGATGCAGATTTGGATATTAAAATCCTAAACTGGTCGGACACAGATATAGATTCGTATATCATATAATGCTCTAAATTGAATACTTTTTCGAATACGGTATTGTTCCAGATACTAGATTCGGGTATCTGCATATTCAGTGAGAATGTGAACAGGTGCTTTAACGTACTGTCAGCCTACATCCGCACTTACCTATTTCAAACCCTTGTGATTTCATAGCTTTAATGAAAGCGCACAATCTGCACAGTTTCCAAGTTATTAGCTAAAGAGCACACAGACCACACACTCACCAAGTTCCTAACAATATATAATCATATTGTATAAGATGGCTATCTGGGGCTTTGCTACCTATTTACGTTTAGACTTTAGCTTTACATGCAAATCAATACTAAAGTGATCTATTTTGGAGTCTGAAATTGCTATGTCATTAGCATTTAGCACCGACGTATTTAGAAGATGATATGTATTGATGAACTATAAGTGTGTATGTTTGCTTATTAGAATTAGAAGTGCGAATCATGTTTAGTTAGTTTCTCACCTGTATTCGATGTTCATTTTGCTGAACAGGGGGTAGTTGTGGTGACATAATCTACTTTGTAACAGTTAGGTTGAATATTGATCAGAGTCTTTTTAGAATTTGTTTTCTCTGTTTGAATTAAGGGGCTTGATAGAGTTGGAAAGACATGGGAGAACAAGTGAGAGAAGAGATAGCGACTGATTGGAAGAGATGAATTCTTTTTGTATGTTTCAATCCATATTTCTGCTTGATAATTTTTCAGTCGAGCTGTAAGGTTTGAAAATTAAATTCTAAACAGAATAGCGAAAACACGCTGATGGAAGGTTGTTCGTGAAACATTGAAATTTCCAAAAATTCTTGGCAAGTGACAAATTTCTTTCAAGTAGTTACTTTCTTAAATTTCTCGCTGCACCCACAATCAAAACTTAAAAAGCTTTTTCCTAGATCACCTTTTTCTTTTCAGCTCATTCATCTTGTGTCTCTATAGATATTCCACAATATTTCTTTTTTAACATTGATGCTTAACTGTTTCAGAATTTACATACATCTTTCTTTCTAAAGAATTTCCTCTTAGTTGAGTTTAGGTTCTCTTATAGCCTAAGCTCTTGACAAGACCTAAATTTTATTTAGATACATTAATTAATGAAATACTCACTGAGTCCATGAAGTAGTGGTGGGAGCTAAAATTAATAAAATATTTCATAGAATCAAGTGCAATATGAGAACTTAGATTTAGCACAGTTGATCAGGAAATATAGGCTGCTTCTCCAATTTTAGTATGATTTATTTTCCAAGGATAGCCATCACTTTCTTGACCTCTTATTAACTTGGATGCATAATATGTATGGGTGTGTGTGGATCCACATATATCTGATGCAATCTTGGTCCGTAAATCGGATGCAGATTTGGATATTAAAATCCTAAACTGGTCGGACACAGATATAGATTCGTATATCATATAATGCTCTAAATTGAATACTTTTTCGAATACGGTATTGTTCCAGATACTAGATTCGGGTATCTGCATATTCAGTGAGAATGTGAACAGGTGTTTTAACGTACTGTCAGCCTACATCCGCACTTACCTATTTCAAACCCTTGTGATTTCATAGCTTTAATGACAAGCACACAATCTGCACAGTTTCCAAGTTATTAGCTAAAGAGCACACAGACCACACACTCACCAAGTTCCCAATAATATATAATCATATTGTATAAGATGGCTATCTGGGGCTTTGCTACCTATTTACGTTTAGACTTTAGCTTTACATGCAAATCAATACTAAAGTGATTTATTTTTTTAAGGAAAGAACTTTATCTATTTACACATCTACTTTTCTACTTATTCCTGAGAATAATTGTCAATATTGTGCAAGTAATTCCTAGCTATTTTTTCTACAAATTCTGTCATTTTTTTGTATTTTCAAATGGAAATGGGTTAGTTTTTGTTTTAGTGTATAATCTGCTAGGATTTTCTCCAGAATGCTGACTGTGGTTTGGTGAAACTTGTTTCTTAACTGTTTCAAATACATCACAGTATATATGATCTGGATTTTTAACTGATAAAAGTGGTGCCCATGTCTCGATACCATTCACTATGATATTTTGTATATACTACACAATAAACCATAGTGAAATTAAAGTAGAATTAGAAAAAGAATGTGCGCGTTCCAGTTTATATATAATAAAAAATAAAGTAAATCAAATAAATCAAATCACACCAAACTTTTTATAGAAAGTCTCCATGTGCTATTTGCACAGCTCGAGGGCTACACTCTATAATTCACTGCATGCAATTCTTCGCTCAAAACTACAAATATAGACAAGTACGAGCTAGAAATATTTACATAAGATGCCTAATATGAGTCTACAAACAAACTAACATCAAATCAAGTAACCACATCTCAACATGGTATCTTAAGCATTAATAATAAAGTACATGGGATCAAAGAAACTGATCAAGGTTTTTAGAGAATAATTTCTGGTATGTCTTGACCAATTTTTAAATTTTGATTTAGATTTTTATTTTGAAAATTCTTAGATTGCTTGATATTAGGTCTTTAACTTTTTTATTAAAATGGGAGTTTATAGGTATACATGGACGCTGCTATGCTATTAGGATTAAGGCTGAGAATTCATGGGTTATAATTTGTAGCTTCACAAAAAAAGAATTTTCAATATTATTATTTAAGGAGGTTTCATTAACTTCTTGCTTATTCAAACACTTGCACGAAATATATGCTAAATTATTTTTTTAGGACATTCAAATGTGTGCTACACAAAAGGTTATCTTACGTAAATGACAAAATACGGCCAGTATATAATGAATCTAAAAAATAAATTAAAAGAACAACTCTAATTTATTTAAAATAATTTATTTAAAATTATTTTTTGTATCTCTCTAACTTTTCATTATTTTTTAACCTCAAGAATGAATTATGTACATGCACACATAGCGTGCACAAGAAATATATTCCTCATTAATAGTATTTTGGTGAATTTCTAATAAGCCTCCTATGTTTAGTAACATCTTTTTAAAACAATGTGTGAAATGATTTGCATTTTTGTAATACACTTTTACGTCTAGATTAAATAATTTAACATTTTTTTCATATTAATACAGATATTCTACTTGGTTGGATTTACCTTGTTTTTTTGAAAATATTTCTAAAGTTGTCGGTGATTCAGGTGAGTGAAGCAACTTTCGTCTCTTTTCTCTTTATTTTATTCATAGTGATGGTAACTCTATTTCCTTATATTTATCTTCTTCTTCACTTAAATATTTATTATTATTATTATTATTATTATTATATGACTTCAAAAAATAGAATTAACCTTAGCATATGAGATATTTGTGATTACTGATGCATGTATAGTGTACCAAATTTCTCAAAAAAAACCTCAAGTACTATTGAATATCAATTAAAATATACTTATTCTCTCAAATTATATTCACTGCTATACTTATGTTAAATAAAATCAATAATTTAACGCATTAAATTTTTTTTCCTTGTAGAAATTTACATTCTACTTCTTGGATTGCATAATCACTATACATTTGCATAAGAGTACCTTCTTCCAAATGACTTCAAACCAAGGTTTGAATTCAACATAAATATATATTATTATTGCTTTATGTGTATTTGTGTTTATTAATAGTATATTTCATTATTTTTTAACAGAAGAACACATTCTAATACATGAGAGTAGAAACACCAAATATAATCAGTTGAGTGTTCATCAGAAGAGAACTTACATTCAGAAGGTCATTGATAATAATAGAAAGAGGAAAAGGAATGATTTTACTGGCAGTAGTACCAATAGCAAGTGAAAACGTAAGGTTGATTTGTTCTGTGGAGCGCAACAACGGGAATATGAGCATGGAGGTTTGCATAGATTAATTTTATAATTTATTAAAATAATTACATGATTTTATATATCTAAATTTATTTAACACTAAAAACTATTATTTTTATCTAGGTCAAATTAACCATGAACCAGTATGTTCTTTATTACATAAACTACGCACTCCAAAGTCTTGTTCATTTTGTGGAGTAAAAAAGTTTGAACACGAGCCACCAACATCCTGTTGCCACAATGGTGAAATCCACCTAACAGATGTGAATGTTAATGACGAGTTATATGCCCTTTATATAGTACAAACCCAAGAGGCAATTGAGTTTTAAAGACAAACCAGAAAGTATAATAGCATTTTCTCATTCACATCATTTGGGGCAAGGTTTGATAGAGAGCTCATTTTCTCATTCACATCATTTGGGGCAAGGTTTGATAGAGAGCTTGCATCAAACAAAAAGGGTATTTTCACATTTAGAGCACAAGGACAAATATATCATAATCTCCCCTCTCTAATTCCAGAAGAAAATAAACCTTTCTACTTTCAACTTTACTTCTACGATACGGAGAATGAGTTGCAAAATCAAATGGGAATATTAGATAATGCAAACATGAGTACGACTACAACTAAAAGATTGATGGATATATTAGAAGGAAACCCATATGCAAAATTTCTACGGAAACTGAATGATTTTCCATCTCTTGAAGACTTCAAGATCATTATAAATAGAGATGCTGCAGTAGATCAACGTGTTTACAACTCGCCAATAGTGGATCAGGTTGCAGCTGTCTGGGTAGAGGGAAATAATGAAAATATTTCGTATGAGAGAGAAATAGTTGTCCATTCACACTCCGAAAAGAATCATCAAGTTAAGCACTATTTTGGTTGTTATGATCCTTTACAGTATCCTTTACTCTTTCCAGGCGGAGATGTTGGATGACACCAAAATATTAAAAGAAGGGAGAAAAATGATATTCGCCATTCAAAACAACTAAATACAACATCTCAAGTGACTTAGCAAACTTTTACATCTACAGAAGACATATTTAAACGAGAAAGGGAAGGTAAATCATAATTAAAATTGTTTAATAATATTAAAACATTAAAAATTAACTTAACCTGCAAACTTGTAGGTGTTAAAGCACCAAAGGCGGGAAGCGTCTCATGTCGAGAATATTATTGTTACAAGTTCCAGATAAGAGACACTCGACAATCTACTGTATTAACATCGGCAGGCCGGTTGTTCCATTAATATGCTGTTGATATGTACATAAAGCTTAAAACAACAAGACTTGATTATTTTAGAAAGAAACAATTAGAAATCAGAGTAGAGTTATTCTAAGGCATAGTCGATAGTGTAGCTGTTGGGGAAGCAAAAGCATGTCAAGTCGGAAAAAGAATAATGCTTCCATCATCATTTATTGGTGGTCCTAGAGATATACATTATAGATATCTTGATGCAATGTTATTAGTATAACGATTTGGAAAACCAGATATTTTCATCACAATGGCATGCAATCCTGAATGGGAAGAAATCACAGAGGAGCTACATTCAGGACAGACACATAATGATAGATCGGATCTAACCTCAAGGATATTTCGAACAAAATTGTAAGACCTGAAAGACCAACTATTTAAAAAGGAAATCTTTGGAAAAGTTGCTGCCCATGTTCATGTCGTCGAGTTTCAAAAAAGAGGATTGCCTCATGCACACATGTTAATTATTCTAATGGGAGAGCACAAAATCGTATCATCAGATCATTATGATAAGTACGTATCAGCAGAAATTCTAGACCAGTATGAAAATCCAATCCTATATGAACTGGTAAAAATACATATGATGCATGGCCCTTGTGGAGAGTTAAATATGAAGAATGTTTGCATGCAAAATGGCGAGTGCAAGTATCACTACCCTAGGGAGTTTTCTCCAAGATCAGTATAAGCGAAAGATGCTTACCCAATTTATAAAAGGAGCAAAAATAATAGAATAATGTTGGTTCGAAACAAAATCCTTAATAATCAATGGGTGGTACCTTACAATCCATATTTGCTGACATGTTATAACTGTCACATCAATGTTGAAATATGCTCAGGCATAAAAGCAGTGAAATACCTTTATAAGTACATATATAAAGGCCATGATAGAGTGGCAGTAAACATTGAGTATAATGAAGGTGAAAAAGTTGTGAATAAAATCAAAAAATTTTAAGATGCAAGATGGGTATCAGCTCAGGAAGATTTCTGGAGAATATATGAATTCTATCTTAATGAGATATTCCCGATTGTCATTAACTTACAACTTCACATGCCAAATTAGCAATATGTTTCTTATTGGAAACATCAAGGCCTATCGAAATTGATTCACTTGGAACATGTCTCCAAGACTATGCTTACAGAATTTTTTACTATGTGTAAAAAAATTAAAGAAGGTAACAAGAAGAAACATGAAAAGGACCACAAAAAGGAGTTATTATATGTAAAATTTCCTGAATATTATATTTGGGATTCAACATCAAAATCTTGGAGTCCAAGAAAACAGAGACAAGTGATAGGTCGAATAAATGGGGCTAACCCAATTGAAGGAGAGAGATATTACTTACGACTATTACTTACTCATGTTAGGTATCCGACATTATTTGAGGATCTACTGACGGTAAATGGTATTCATTACAAATCTTTCAAGGAATTAGCCCAGAAATTAGGTCTTTTGGAATCTGATGATAGCATAAGAGAGTGCTTAGATGAAGCCATCGTCTTCCAAATGCCAACAACACTTCGACGTTTGTTTGCAATTATATTGGTTCATTGTGAGCCCACATATGTTAATCATTTGTGAGATCAATATCTTGAATCATTATCTGAAGACTTCTCAAGGAAACCACATGCAACTAGAACTTCGGTGATAAATGATACTCTTCTCAATATTAACTTCTACTTAGAGAGTATGTGAAAGGATATTAAAAATTTTGATTTGCCACCTTTACAAAAAAAAACCATTACAGAGGAAGGTTCATACCCAAGAGAAATAAAAGAAGAGCTAGATGTATAAATCCCAACTAATGATCTAAATGCTACAACAAAACTCAACTATGAACAACATACTGCATACACTACAATATTAACACGAGTTAAAGTAAATAAAAGTGGAGTTTTTTTTATTGACGGTCCTAGAGGAACTAGGAAGACTTATTTATATCGTGTTCTACTTGCCACAATAAGATCGTAAGGTATGATAGCTCTTGCTACAGCGACATCAGGTGTCGCAGCTGTAATAATGCCTGGTGGAAGAACAACACACTCCAGATTTAAAATCAAAATCCTAACAACAGATTCATCTATGTGTGGTATATCAAAGAAAGATGGGACATCAAAACTCATTAGAATAGCTCGTCTAATAATTTGGGACGAGGCTTCTATGGCTAAACGCGTTGCAATTGAAACGTTGGATAGAACACTAAGAGATTTAATGGATCAAGATGAACCATTTGGCGAAAAAGTAATTGTATTTGGTGACGATTTTAGATAAGTTTTACCAGTAGTGCCTCGCTCATTAAGATCACAAACTATCAGAGAAAGTTTAGTAAGCTCACATTTGTGGAGCAAAATGATCAAACTACAACTTTTAAAAAATATGAGAGCAAAATCAGACACAACATTCAGTGAATTTCTTCTTAGGATTGGGAATGGAGATGAACCAACAGTGACCCAGGATCTCATAAAACTGCCTAATGCAATGTTGATCCAGAATCAAGGTGATGACCTACCGAAAGATTCTCTCATAAATTCAAATTTTCCATCTTTAGATGAGAATTTTAAGTCTATTGACTATATGAAAGATAGAGCTATCCTTGCAACAAATTTTTCCATCTTTAGATGAGAATTTTAAGTCTATTGACTATATGAAAGATAGAGCTATCCTTGCAACAAAAAATGAATATGTTGACATGTTAAATGATAGACTAATAAAAAGGTTTCCAGGAGAAGGAAAAGAATTCTATAGCTTTGATGAAGCAGTTGATTACACTAATCATCATTACCAAGAAGAATTTTTGAACACTCTGCTCCCTAATGGACTACCGCCACACAAGCTCATCATTACCAAGAAGAATTTTTGAACACTCTGCTCCCTAATGGACTACCGCCACACAAGCTCATGTTAAAAAAATATTTTCCAATTATTTTACTAAAGAACTTGGATCCAACTAATGGACTGTGCAACGGTACAAGAATGGTATGTCAAGATTTTAACTACAATGTAATTCAAGCTAAAATCACAATGGGCCAATATGCTGGGAAAGAAGTTTTCTTGCCAAGAATACCATTATCACCAGCAAAAGATGAAGGATTACCATTCAAGTTCAAACGCAAACAATTTCCCATAAGATTATGTTTTGCAATAACAATTAATAAATTCTAATGGCAAACAATACCTAATATAGGTATTTATCTACCTGAACCAGTGTTCTCTCATGGGCAATTATATGTTACTTTATTGCGGGGTACTTCTATGATGACAACCAAGGTCTTAATAATATCAGATGGAAAATTTGCAGAAGAGGAACAATACACAAAGAATGTTGTATACAAGGAAGTTCTCTAGCCAAAGGACCACGAGGAATAATTCAAATGACAAATAACATTTTTGAAAGTTAGGAATTTATATAATAAGTAGCTGCAATTTTATTAAAGTTTTTTTCTTAAAAATAATTAAAAATATTACAATTCATTATTATATCATTCACTCTGTTCGTTCAAAATCATGTACTAATCAAAATTAAAATAACTTTAAACATTGTAAATAATATTAATTAATAAATTCAAATTACTATAATTAGTGTTATACCTTTGATATAGAAATAGTCTCATTTTATTTTCTTTTGAGTTTATTTAGTACTTCAGATGCGTTGTTATTTATATATAACAAGCTATTCAAAATCTTGCAGGAACAATGTCATCCACCAACGAAGCACCAATTCCACACATCCAAATACGCCAACTAAAAAAGTTTCAAAGAGAGTGGACCATTCATGTTGTTATCCTAAGAACTATTGAGTCCTCTTATGAGAATAACAAAGGATCAGGAAAACTACTAAAAATAATTTTTACTGACTCAGAGGTAATGTAGCAATATTCTACATGCTATAATTTTATTGATAATTGTTGATACTTATTCTTAATTAAAGTAATACATACAATGTTTAAGTACAATTGCATCATTTTTTATCATGCCATAGCAATCGTTATTTTAAATCTATGCAGAGCCTTCTCAAATTTTTTTAAATTTATAAATTATAAATATAAATTAAATTATAATTGTTGATGCTTATTCTTATATTAATTATTATCACCTTACTGTGTATAAGATCATATAAAAATAATTCCTGCATTTATTAAAGAGGTAAGCAACATGTAATTCATTTTCGCAAATTTTATACAACAAATATCATGCTTTCTTCCTAATTCTACGTAAATTAATTGTCTACATATGTCTAATAATATAAACAAGCAAATAATGTGCCTATGACATCAACACAACATTGTATACTCACTACAACAAAATAATTATTATTTAGACTAAATTTTTAATAAGCATATTGACCATAAATTTATTATTTAGTTGCATGATCAAGCTAAATTTTTAAAAATGTAACTTATAAAGATCTGTAAAGTGTAATACACTAGCATTAATTAATACATTTATACATAACTTACGTCATCTATCACTTATCTTATTTATCTTAGGCTTAAATGAATGTTAATGTATTAGTTATTTGTGAGATAATATTAGTAATATTTGCAGGGGAAAAAAATACAAGGTATTATGTTTGGAGAAACTATTGAAATGTATAAACACATGCTTCAGAAGAATCATGTTGTTTACATCTCAAATGGAGAAGTCAAACCAATAAACCCGCTTTATAGAAATGTACATGAGTCAATTGAGTTGGCATTGACTAAGAACATTTCTATCAAAGAATCAAAAGCAGAGTTTCAATTTGATAAGATATTGAACAACTTTATCTCAATCAAAGACGCAATTTCTAATGAGGATACAAGGAATATAAGTAAGTATTTGTAAACACCTTTTATTTTTAATTTAAAAATTTATAAATGAGTTTTAAACTTGTTATAAATTTATGTACATATGTTCTTGCAATGATAGCAAATGTCAAGCCTATGATCAAGTACGTTACAAGATATAATAAGGCGGACACAAGGCACGACATCATTATAGCAGACAAAGAGTATACACGCATGCTTTTATTTCACAATAAATTAATTATTCAAAATATAATATATTAACAAAAAATTATCTAACTTTTCTTACACAGTGAGATAACATTGTCTGTAACTTTATTCGGAGATTTAGCTAACAATGAAGGTTCAATTATTGAAGGCAATATGATGAGACAACTATAATAGCACTATCAGATTTTAAAATATCATTGTACAAAGGCAATATTTTTTATTATTGAATTGTAAATTATTTATCAATAAATATCAAATTCTAATTATAACTATTATATATGCAGGGGAGATGTGCATGACTTCGCAAATTGCATCAATAATATGTATCAACCCTGAAATACAGCTTGCTAAGGACATGCAAGAATGGTAATTCAAATAAAAAAGGTAACTTAATAAATTAAAATTTTAATATTTTTAAAATTATATGTAGGGCTCTTTCAAAAGACAATATCAAGACTAATGGTGCTCCATCAAGGCTATTTAAAAATACAGCGAAAATGAATATTGTTAACATTATGCAAGCTTCACAAAAATCATCAAATGTATGATATTAAAAATCCTACTATAAAATATTAATGAATCAAGAGCTTCAGTTTCAAAACAAGCTGATATAAATAGATCTTGTTTCATTGGTAAGATATAAAGTAAACATGAATTTTTTTAATTATATTCCCTAAAAAAGATTTATTTTCTAATCATATATTTTTAATATATTTATAAGTTATCCTAAATATGTTTCAAATACATTTACAATTATTACTTTTACATTAATTTTTAAAAAAAAATTCATTTTTGACTATCTTTTTTCAATTATTTTATAATTTCTTATTTTATTTACTAAATATATGTAAACTACGATTATAACTAACTAAATTTTTTTAACTCTACAGGCACAATATGACAGCTTTACTAGAAAAATAACTAATATCTTAAATAGGCATGAGGCTTGGTACTACTCTTGTAAAGGCTGTAATAAAAAAGTAGACAAAACTATTTATGACAAATGTCAAAATTTTCAAAAAAAACAATGAAGATAGTATACCGAGGTAAAGTACTATCAATTACTCATGAAAGAAAAATATAAAGATTAAATATAAAAATATCATCTGATGCACAATGAATACAAAATGTAGGTATGTTGTTAAAATTATAGTTGAAGATGAGACAAATAATGCAAGAATGATACTTTTTGACGCAGCAGAAACTTTGATAGGATGCAAGGCTCAAAAATTCATAGATGATAAAAAAGAGGTAACTTCTTACTTTATTATATTTTATACATATAAAACAATATGTTTCATGTATAAGATCTTAATTTTTTCTCATTAAAATAGAAAAATAATCAGAGTTCATTCTTTCAAAAGTTTGTTCTCAACATCGGAAAGACATACAAGTTCCTTGTAAAGTTGGATGAGAACTCAAAGGATGAACGTGCACAAGGAAAGATAATAGCAAAAGAAATCCAAATCCAAGAAGACATCACAATCAACATTGATGGCGATGATTCAGTTCTCGATTTACCAAAAAAGAAGATAAAGGTGGAGAAGGATTGATCAAGGGCCCACAAAAACTAAACATGAATAATTTTTAATTTTCATTACATTTACAAATTGGTTGAAGGATTTCGAATGAGCTTTTCATATGCTTTTAAGATTATGAACTGATGAATTTAATTTGTTAGGACAATTTATGATTTATAAACATGTGCTCATATAGTTGTTTGATAACTATTGCATGCTTTGATTGTTATTGCAGTTATTAGCTTAAATTTAACATTCAATTATGTGAATCTAAATACATATTCAGAGAATAGTTCACTTTATTACTTTAAATTTGCATGTCAACTATTTTTTACTTATCTATATTACACACAAACTATTGTTGATGAGTCCTTTGCAAGAAATCTGATGACCAAGCACAGCTTCCTGAACCTGTTGAGAGGAAATAATAGCTTTCTACAGAGAAGGTAGCTAATTTTGCAAAATTATTATTCTAATTTATTTCTTTTAGTAGTCCAAATTTATTTGTTTCTGTTTTATGACATGGCCAGGTTCTCGGTGTTCTTAAAAGAATAATCAATGAAGATTGCCTACTATTAGGTTTCAAACCGAAAGATGATCGTCCGGATTGGATGATATTACGACTTTTTCCTATTCAACCACCTACTGTAAGACCATCTGTTATGATGGACAGCTCTGCTAGAAGTGAGGTAAGTTTGTTCTATTTCACAAAATGATGGATAACCTGTATAGCGTTACAAAACCATTGCATCATATTTCTTTTTCCTTTTTACTACAAACTATTCATGCTTGAAGAAATATATCTTGATCACGAAATTTTGTCCAAACTATTCATGTACATGAAAATCCATTCGCCAACCCTTTTTCTTGGACATATTTCTATAGTATAAATTCGACTCATACGAATCATATGTCAATTAATACCTTTTTCTCTCGTTTAATCAAACTTGCTGAGAATAGCAAGCAACTCAGATTATATATGATTACCTTGTTTATTGAAAAATTAGCAAGAAGAAACATTGAGCTGTACATTAATAATATAGTTGGTTGAAATTTTTGGTTTTCATTTGATCATGTAATTGTTGTCCAAGCCACATTCCATTCTATTCAATGTGTCGGCTAACCCTTTTCTTGGCCACACTTCAGTAGTGTAAATTCGACTACATGTGAATAAAAATAACAATTCAATATCTTTTTCCCACAAAGCTCCGCTGTAATTTTCTATTACTGATTCAAATTTTAATACAATACAATAATCTGAGTATTAACTTGAATTATGATTACCTTTGTTTCTTTAAAAATAATGAGAAGAACAATACGGACATAATTTTGTGAGTTTTTGACCATCATTCGAAATAGCAGTTTTGTTCTATTCACTAATCATTATTCAGGCTCAAATATGAGTATCCATTTGCTTATCCTTGTTCTTGGACATATTTCAATAGTGCAAGTTCGACTACATATGAACCAACCATGACAATTTAATGCCTTTTTTATATATGAAATGTGACTGTAATTTTCTTTTGCTTAATAAAATTTCAATAAAAGTAATCAACATGGATTATGATTACCTTGTTTCTTGGAAAATACCAAGAAGACACCTTGAGTTGCTCATGTGATCATGAGTAGATGTCATTATATTCATAAACATTATTGAAATTCAAAGATGGCACAACCCTTTTTCTTGGACATGTTTCGATAGTTAAATTCTATTGTATATGGATCAAATGTGACAGGTTGATACCTGCTACCCCACTGTAAATTTTCTATTACTTAAAACATTTCAGAATAAGACAGAGAGCTTCATATCAACCTGGATCATGATTACCTGGTTTCTTAAAAAGTAGTGGAAGAAACCTTGAGTTCTCTGGTTACAATATATTTGGTTCAGCTTTTTGACCCTTATTTGATCATGTAATTGGTGTTGAAATAGCAGTTCATTCTATACATAGTTATTATTCAGGCTCAGATAGGAGAATCTACCGGCCAACCCTTTTTCTTGCACATATCTCAATTGTGTAATCCGACTAAGTATGAATAAAATATGTCAGCTTAATATTTTTTCCGAACCCCACCAAAATTTCCTTTTACTTTAATCGAAGTTCAAGTATAAGACGATAATATGAATATCAACTTGGATTATGATTGCCCTCTTTAAAAAATAGTTGCTAATCTGTGTCTAAGCCAATCAATATGGAAATATTTCATGAACTGGGTTCTTTGTTAGTCCAGTTGTTCCCTAAAAGAGTGCTTAGTGCTTCTACTGAGAACACTTTGCTTTTTTTAGTGTGCGATGAGAAGTTCTTTTCTGAATTGGCAAGGGAGGCTTCAGAGGTAGCAGGATGTTTCAGCTCAAGAGTAAGACGTCTGCTCCATCTCCATGTTTCTCCTGGAGGTATTCAGAGATATATGTGGAAACTGCATCATTGCTTCACAGATGATTAGCAAGTCATGGTTAAAGAAGGAAGGCTTTTACTTGATTATGTTACCATGAATGCTATTGCTATTCAAAAGATATTAAAGAAGTATGACAAAGTTAGTAATTCAACACTTATTGTGTTCCAGATATCCATTGTGTAAATTCTTACGTTATTAGTTTAATATATGGCAGGTACATGGATCTGTTACTGGCAGAAATTTTAAGACTGAAATGCATGATAAGAGGATTGAACTTTTGCAGTCATCTTGGCTAATTGAACTAGATGCATTTTATGTAAACTTTACGGGGTTGGACATTGGAGAACCTGGAGAAATTTTCAGAAAATTCTCTTGTGATTTAAGTGGTGCACAACCTGTAATGTCTATGACCTTTTCTGACTCCATTAAGTATGAGTACAGTCTTACATGTGCTATTTGCCTGGTAAGATGTTTGCTTCCATTCTTCATAATATTAGATGTTTACTGTTCTGTGCTTTATCTAATTTAAGAAAAAGATTATAGTATTCCATTTCCATAGTCCAAATATTCAGTAATTTTGAAATGCAGGCCTATTTGTAAGAGGATTTTCCTGTCCTTCTCTTTTCTAAAACCACATTTGTTACTTCACTACTTCTCTGCAAATTTCTTTTGATGATGAATTTAACTTTTTTTTCCGAGGGATATGATGAATATTCTCTTGTTCCATGCATAAAGTAATAGTTGGCAAATACTTATGTCGAGAACAATCTGAAAGCCTGACTGGTTGATGATTGGACTAGAAATTTTCTATTTGGTTTGCTATCAAATTTGCATTCAAGGTTTTATGCATTCACCTTTTAAGTAATCATGTTTCTCCATTGGAGCAAATTTTGGTGCTTTGCAATTATCTATATTTTATTTTGTTAGTTGGAAATACTTGGGACCCCCCTTCAGATTATTAAACATGTTGAATCAATGTTATCATATGTATCTTCATGCTCCCTACTTGGTGACCTCCTTCAGATTATTAAGCACATTGAATCAATGTTATCATATGTATCTTCATGCTCCCTTCTTGCTTGACTGTTTTAATACTCATATTTCATCTCTAATTTGCTTTGTTTGTTCTTCTCATGTTTCTGTCTTCTTTATTAACTATTTTGATGTATTTTTCTTTTTATTAAACACCTAGCAACTCCTGATAAATTTCTTCATCCCCTTCTCTCTCTCCCCCCCCCACCCTTCTTTTCTACAGGACACTGTATTTAATCCATATGCTTTGAGCTGCAGACATCTTTTCTGCAAAAGTTGTGCTTGCTCTTCAGCTTTTGTGCTGATTTTCCAAGGTCTCAAGACAGCATCTAAGAAAGTGAAGTGTCCTGTATGTAGATCGATATGAGATGATTTAATTGTTTTATTCATCAACTTTATTATGCTTCTTGGCTTGTATTTTGCATGAATTATCTCCCTTTTTGTTGCAATGTTGATCCTGATACTAGGTTTTCTTAATGTTTTCTTTTGCATATATGAGACACTAATCCAAGAGTGTTTTTGTGAAAATTTTAAATTTTATGTTATCTGATGGTTCTCTCGGACTTCATAGTTTTTATGGAGGCAACTTGTTTGGCTCTGATTTGCCTGCTTGGGAAGTGTTTTGTTTAGAATAGAACTATCTAAAATCAACACCTCAAAATCTCGAGGAGGTCTTCTATTCCAACTTGTAGGCTTGTTATCTATTTTCTTAAACATTCGCTCACCAATCTTAATATGACCATTGGATATACATTAATAGAAGATGTCTGATTGCAAGTTCTTCCCTATCACATTTGAAACCTTTTTCATTTCTTCACTACAGGTGCAAATTTAGTTTAACCCTTCATTTGTATGAGTATAGATACTCCATTTGGTTTTTTTGTTACCTCTCCTTTTGTTTATGTTTGTTTGCTGGCAGAGGTTCTTGTACGGGGAGAGGTGCCCAATCTAAAGCCTGCATCGATTCAGCAATGCCCTCAAATTGCTAGGGATTGGTTTTACGGTGAAGATAAGGAACATAGCATTAAAGTGGTTGTTCTAGGATTGTCTGACTGTGGCCAGCTTCGGTGATCAACTGCTTGTGGTTTTTAAGTTTTGTTTTTGCATGTAACATGTGCCTTATCTTCCCAGTGAACTTGTGACTTGGCATATTCTTTCATGCTGCTCTTTTCTTTCCTTTACCCAGTGAACTAATGTGATGTTGAATATTAGTTATTTGCAGCTAAGATCAACTAACTTTTTCTTGATTGTGCGGTCACTTTTATCACGTGCACCATATATATGGTTGATTAGGTTACTTCTCTATGAACAATATTCTAATTAGTCCTGTGAGATAATGTTTAATTGGCATTCATCTTGTATATTGTGTATAAGTTCAATGCATAATTATGAAAATATTATTATTTTTGACTCTTGTATTTCTTAATATGTATTACGTGCAATGTATGTATCCATATGTTTGATACATGGGTTAAATTAAATAAATCTTAATGAAATGAATCAATAACAAAAGAATAAATTAAAAAATTTACCACGTGCATTGCACGTGCAATCCTTACTATTTATCTTCAGAAATCTTTTACTGGTTTTAAATGGATGAGTATAAAATCAAATGGATGTTATTAAAACAATATTGGATTAAAATTCTTTTACTGGTTTTAAATGGATGAGTATAAAATCAAATGGATGTTATTAAAACAATATTGGATTAAAATAATTTAATCCAATATTTCAAAAAATCAAATGGATGTTATTAAAACAATATTGGATTAAAATAATTTAATCCAATATTTCAAAAATTTTTACCGTGTTTATATAATGAAAGTTAAAACACAATTTTTAACCGTGTTATCATCCCAAAAGTTGTAAGTGATCTATTGTATTTTCTTTGAACTTTAATACAGTGACATGTAATTGGGTGTACTTCTTGTTTCAATAAAATGTTACTGAATTCTTATTTTGAGTTGTTTGCTTCTTTGCTACTGTCATGGCTAATAGCATGTACTTTCGGGTTTGAGGAGCATGAAACACCAGGTTCAATATCTTTTTTCACTGAGATCATTGCGTCAATTTTAGATACAAAATTTGGAAAGGATGGAATACACATTCTCAGCCGTGGTTACATGACTCTTAAGGTTACAGTTTTTTTTAGCTATTTATCTTCAAGTTTTCAATTGTTTCTTTTTTGAGGATAATCAGTCAGCAATGAGCTTTTGATATCTATGTTACAATCCTTTTGCAATTTTAAGAATCAACTGTTTCCAGTGTTTAGTTTATTTTTTTTAATTTTACTTTTAACTGATTTCAGCTGTGGGATATAAACATGGATAGTGGTCCAGTTACAACCATTCTAGGTCCATGAATATTTAAGGCCGAAGGTGAATACTATTTACAATTATGTATTTCATTCTGAATTTGTTAGTAACATTGGATGCTACGCATTTCAGTTCCTTCTTCTTTTTCTTTTTCATTTTGAGAATAAGCCTTAGTCTAATATATTTTTTTTTCTAATGATGGTCCTAATTTTATATGGTTATGCGATCTGTATGAAAATGATTCAATTTTTGACAAATTTGAAAATGCTGTATTAGTGGTGATGGACATCGGGTGGCCACTGGTTCATACAGGTATTTGTTTCTTGTTAGCACCGACTATTGCATTGCTAAAAAAATTAGGTTTAATGAACACATGCCTATTTCCATGACACCGGCTATCTTTTCCACGTATTTGGTTGTGCTTCTAGAAAAAACGAGGCAACGACTTTGGAAGTCAGTAAGAATCCTATGAGGTATAGTTGTGATCGATGATCATGAAAAATTTTGTTTTCTTCAATAGAAAAGGAAAAGATAAAGAAACAATAAAAGATAAAGAAAAAATCATGGCCCTTTTAAATTATTGTATTTATACATTACGTATGTGCAAGATGACGTATAATCAAGAAGAGGTCTTCTACAATGTGAGAAATACAAGTATCGGTAAGTTATTATTAATTTTTTCTGTTTAAAAAAATTTAATCTTTTTGGCAAGTACCAATAAGTTATCATTGATTTCTTATTATTTTTTAAAGTTAATCTTGAGAAGAGTTGAGCTTGTCTATTATAAGCCGCTTGACTATCTTGAAAGGATCGGCAATTTTAAGGCAGCTGCAAGGGTGGCCTTGAGAAGAGGTGACCTTGTCTATTATAAGCCACATGAAGTTTATGACCCAATGAGGTTTGTTAATTTGCTTATATGAGGTTTACACTTAATATTTCTTATTGATTTGATGCAGCTTCAGTAGAGTTTATCAAGTTTCAGTTTTTAAAATAACCTCTGGTTGGGAACTGCATATTTAGATTTGCATCTCTAAATTCAGCTTTGTTCATGGAGTTGTAATCTTTTTCAATGTTTAAAAAAGGTATTTTTGAATTCCTAAATGGTCTTAATTTTTGCCTAATGGTCTTAACTCAGATCAGTGATGAAGTTGCCTTCGAATTACATATTTAAAAGGGCTAATTTGTATAAATTTTAGAGTTCTATTTAGGGAGAACCAAGGCCGAATTGAGATCCTCCTATGATGATGATTTTCCTATTGTTTTAGCTTTCAGATAACAACAAATACCCATTTGGTAATGACAAAAACATGGTCATGAAATATGCTATTTATAGTTATGTGACATTGATTCTTCTCTTGTCTTCTGAAACCAGTTGAATTTAGGTTTGATGTACGTTTCTGACTTATTGCTCAAAACCACAGGTGGGTCAATGGAGACCTGTGGTCTGGCTTCTATTTAAGAAAATTCCATGTTATGCCAACTGGGTACTTATGACTTTATTAGCTTTCATTATCGGTCGACCGACGAAGTCTCTGCTTGTTTCTTTGTTTTTCAGACCTGCTCGCGGTCGACCGGATTTTCCGTCGGTCCGACCGAATTCTTTTTTCGGTCGACCGAACGTTCTGTCGGTCGACCGCCAATAGATCCGTTAGACACTAATGGCTATTTTTCTGAGCTGTCTTCTGGGGACTGTTTTGTCATTTTGTTTGGGGTTTTTGTTAAGATCTTGAGTGGGTATAAATACCTAATTGCTGATCTCTTTTTAGGAAATCAATAAGTGTTTTAAACAAAGTTTTTAAACAAGGGTTTAGGGTTTTACTGTTTGTTTAAAAGATTGGGTTTCTGTTTACAAAGGAGGAAGTTTTCACTGCAGATTGAGGGATTCATTCTCAATCCTCTTCATCCTCTTCTTTGTGTTTATAGAGAAGTTTTCTAACTCTTTTCTCTAGCAAATTTCGTATTGATTTTCATATTCTTACTATTGCTAGTTTGCTATTTGAGTTAGATTTTATTTTACTCATTGTTACACACACCCACATTGAGCTTATTGTATCTTTCATACATAGTATAGTTGGGTGGTGAGAGATTGTAACTTTGAGTTGTGCTTAATTGAGTTCTCATCCATAGTTGAGAACAATCATTTGTTATATTGTGCTTATTATGAGATTCACTTTGTAATATACTTGTACACCGAGTGAGGAGTGTGTGGTGAGAGTCGGAGATCGTCCCAAGAGGAGTGGCGTCGGTTGACGTGCCTAGAGAGAGGTTGTAACCGAGCACTGGAGGGAGACACGGCTAGGTCCAACACTTAGTGGGTGTAGAGTGTGATTGCATAGTGTTTGTTGTGTGAGAGTTTTCGGTGAACTTGTAAACCGAGTGTGTAGAAGAAGTTCCGGCTTCCAAGTCGGATTGTGTTAGTGGATTTCTCCCCGGGAGTGGGGAGCGGAGACGTAGGACGGAAGGTCCGAACTCCGTGATCATTTGATTGTGTTTGAGTGTGCTTTGGCGTATTTATTTTTGCATTCATCTTATATTGCCAATTGTGCATTACTCATTTATCTCATCCACTATCTTGTTTAGATTATTTACCCTTGTGTTGTTTATATATCCTTGCATATATCTTTATCATATAGGATATATCTCATTGTTCATATTGCTTATCCTAGCTTATATTCTTGTTGTATTTCATACTTGCTAGGATAACTTATTAATTAGTTTTAATTGGTATTTAATCGGATTAGATTAGCATAAGACCCTAATCACCCCCCTCTAGGGTCTAACACCAATGAGGTTTGTTAATTTGCTTATATGAGGTTTACACTTAATATTTCTTATTGATTTGATGCAGCTTCAGTAGAGTTTATCAGGTTTCAGTTTTTAAAATAATCTCTGGTTGGGAACTGCTGCATATTTAGATTTGCATCTCTAAATTCAGCTTTGTTCATGGAGTTGTAATCTTTTTCAATGTTTAAAAAAAGGTCTTTTTGAATTTCTGAATGATCTTAATTTTTGCCTAATGGCCTTAACTCAGATCAGTGACGAAGTTGCCTTCGAATTACATATTTAAAAGGGCTAATTTTTGCCTAATGGCCTTAACTCAGATCAGTGACGAAGTTGCCTTCGAATTACATATTTAAAAGGGCTAATTTGTATAAATTTTAGAGTTCTATTCTCAGTGACGAAGTTGCCTTCGAATTACATATTTAAAAGGGCTAATTTGTATAAATTTTAGAGTTCTATTCTGGGAGAACCAAGGCTGAATTGAGATCCTCCTATGATGATGATTTTCCTATTGTTTTAGCTTTCAGATAACAACAAATACCTATTTGGTAATGACCAAACACGGTCATGAAATACGCTATTTACAGTTATGTGACATTAATTCTTCTCTTGTCCTCTAAAACCAGTTGAATTTAGGTTTGATGTACGTTTCTGACTTATTGCTCCGAACCACAGGTGGGTCAATGGAGACCTGTGATCTGGCTTCTGTTTGAGAAACTTCCATGTTATGCCAACTAGGCACTTATGACTTTATTAGCTTTCATTATGTTTTGCTCGCAGGATTCGACTGACGTCTTTGGGTTAAAGTCGCTAAAAATGAGAAACAATGAATATTCTGCGAATTTAGCTCTTTTAGGTAATATTTGCTCTTATAGAAGGATGCCTTCTTCTTTATTGACTTACAATTTCAAGAAATTTAATGTGCTGAATTATCAAAAATCGTATTTACCATGAGGTTGCATGCCAATGGACATTTGACCCCTCCTCTACTGATAGTTTTTATCAAAAATCGTATTTACCATGAGGTTGCATGCCAATGGACATTTGACCCCTCCTCTACTGATAGTTTTTCCCGTTGCACAAAAATAAAGGCAATTAATATGCCAATGGACATTTGACCCCTCCTCTACTGATAGTTTTTCCCGTTGCACAAAAATAAAGGCAATTAATTGATAAATTGCATGATCGACATCAATGCCTTAGTCTTAACAACACACACTTAGGAGTTCCTTTTGTGCTATAACCACACATTGCTGTTAGCAGCGATATTTCAACTTATATATACATGGAAGGAGATCTTTTTTAAAAAAAACTTACATCAGGACCATTTTTATATATGCAAATATAATAAGTACATCTGCCTTCTCTTCTGCATGTCTTATCTTAGCACCCCTTGTCATAAAGGTAGATCCAAATCTGAATATAATTCTGACAGCATGCCTGACTGTTTATGTTTCTGATTAATCCATCAGAATGACCTTTCTGGCATCTTATTGTTATTTCATTTTGTGTGAGCAAGCATATACCAAGGCTTAAATTTTGGATCCAAGCATCGAGGGTAGCAATGTTTTACAATTTAAGACTGGTTTGATGTCTGTGATCAAGGTACTTGCATGTATTTTGTGGCAAATCCACCTCATATCCAGCCCCCCCAACCCTAAAAACCATGCGCCACCACCACCACCCACACATACAAAGAACCACAGACGAGACATAAATATCAGAAGTTGATATGAAGATTCTTATTTGTCTTCTGACCGTATAATTTTGTGTATGTGTTCTCAGGCGCATACCACAGAAATAGGGTGGGCGATAACATGTTTCATCCTCTAACATTGCTAATTTGCTTTCTATTTGGTTAAAAATCTGTTAGGACATACATATATCATATATCAATGTGCGTGCACACTGCAGCACACACATGATGGCAGTTCATAGATATTTTAGACACACACTTACAGAAGGAGATTGTTGGCATTGTTGCCATGTCTCTGCTTATAGACTTTCGTTGCACTTTTGTATAGATTAAATGAGAAATTTGTTGAAATAGACTGAAAGAGGTAAATTGTATAGCGTGTAATGAAAACAATTTGATCAAGAGATACAAATGTCAGTTCTAAGAATTCCATTACATCTTTACAAAACATTGATGCAATATATACTTAAGGCCCTTATGCTTGAAACTTTGCTAATTATCTTGCATCTTGTTTATGTTAATTACATCATGAGTTCTGATGAAAATATTGAATGTGAAAGATGACCACTTGCATAATAAACCTTTTAGATTAGATATACATTATTTTCTTTTTTATTTCCTTTTTTAATTGAGTGGAGCGGTTCTTTCATCATTTACCTTGGGGAAACTAATGCAACAATTTTTTTTTTGTTGACAGGAGCTTTGCAGATGGGTTTCCTAATCTTTTTATCAACAATGACCAAGATATAAGAGGACAGCACGTCGCATATTCGAGTAGATATCAGTAATATTTGCATTGCCGAAACTCTTCATAGCATCCTTCACATTAGTTTTGCCATTCTTTCCAACCGGTTCTTTTGAATGAATGGAGGAAGAAGGAGATGTTGCAAAAGCTTGCTAAGAAAGATGGTGCAATTGCTCGTAAACGTGATATTGAGCAATTATGGAAATTTTACGTCAGCTATAAAAGACGGCATCATGTTGATGATATCCAAAAGGAGCAACAAAGATTGCTAGAATCTGGAACCTTCAACACAACAAACTTGGGAGAGTATGTGATGGTTTTAGATGTTCCCTCTCTATAGTCCGTTATATAGAAGACAATATTTACATAGAAGAATGTATGTTTCTTTGTTAATCAAGAAATCTTCAGAAAGTAATAGATCCCTCTCATTCCGTTCTTCCTGAGTTGCATTCTGCCAATTAACAACTTTCTAATTCCTACCGAATCAAAGAATTAGTTAGACTTGTTCAATAAAATCTAAACTATATGTCACTCTAATGATGCTTAAATGTTGCATAATTATACCATGCTACAAGCAATAAAAAAAATATTGGGAAGAGGAATAAATGAAACTAAATTCTATAATGAATGTTAAAATTTTAGCGGGTTAATTGATGTTTAATCCTAAATCTTGATCAATCATTGCAAGCCATGAAGCTCAGCATCTACAAGAGGGGCATGCCAGATACTTCATTAATTGTTTTGCTAATCACATAGATTATAGTAAATCAAAGCTCTTAAAATTTTCTAGCTAAATAATTATCTATAATGTAATCCTTTCATCAATCCTAGACACATGAATTATTGGGCATAACTCATGCATTAGCTACAAGATTCTTCAACGATGAAAACCAATCAGTGGCCAAATCTATAGATGAGCTCATGCAGTAAGCAAACCAAGAAATCCGAGATTGGCTTGTAAAATATGCTGAAAGATCGTCTTATTCAAAAAAGTACCCTTAAAGTTGGTTGACTTAGTTCAAAGATAAATATAGCAAGTGATTCTCTTATGGAATTTCAGCATAAAATGGGGCGTTTTAATGCAAGTGATATTTAAAGGGAAGTACAAAGTTTAATGAGTGTTTTGGAATTTATATGTGATCTTGAAATTTTCATGTGTGAATATATGTACTAACACATTACCTATTACAAAGGCTAAGTCAAGCTTCTAATGCCATGAGCTTGGATTTACATCACCATCATCAAATATTACTTTTAGGTATATATTTGTGATAATATTTGATTGATCGATCACGTTATAGATGCAACCAGTGTACTACCAAACAATCAATCACTAAATGTAATTTCATTGTTCAAATGTTAATTTTTAAGATTATGCCTATTTGTTTGATCCATTGCTTACAATCAATAATTTAATAACAATATTTCCCAAAATAAAATTATACATTTATAATAAATGATAAAAAAAATTACCATGTGCAATGCACGTGCAATTCAACTAGTATGTGTGTGTGTGTGTGTGTGTGTGTGTGTTTGTGTGTGTGTGTGTATATATATATATATATATATATATATATATATATATAAAAAGAGAAGAAATGAATTTGATTCTCTTCTTTGTTTAAAACTGGGTTCTTCTCGGTAGCGATGGAATGCCTCCTTCGATTGCTCGCGTCGAATTTGCTCTCCGTTGACGATCCGACCGTCTTTTATCTCGTGGGAATAATGAACTTCTGTGGAAAGTTTTGTAAGTAACTCTTCAACGAGTTTAAGAGCTCTGAACGAGTTAGAACTCTGTTAATAGAGTTGTTAGAACCGAAAATTCGGTTAATGATCAAGCAGATATTCTGTTGTTGAAGAATCCTCTTAGATTTGATCTTCTCAGTTTGATTCAAATCTTCTATCTCCAAGGAATCGCCTCTCCTGACTCTCTGTGTGGTTGAGATTCTGAAGAATCCTCTCTGCTGCCTCTTCGTACCCAAAAAGCCAGCCCCCCAACTCAGTTGAGTTTGTTGAGATTTTATAGGGGGATCAGGGGTTGTAACTGCCCTCTAAATCCGCTCCTGAGTGGGCGTGATTTCCTCAGATCGTGGGAAAAACAGTTCTAAAACCGTTCGACTCGTGTTTAAACGAGTCAAA
This sequence comes from Asparagus officinalis, assembly GCF_001876935.1. Lineage (NCBI taxonomy): Eukaryota > Viridiplantae > Streptophyta > Magnoliopsida > Asparagales > Asparagaceae > Asparagus > Asparagus officinalis. The sequence goes on from NC_033800.1 coordinate 77,237,667, forward strand.
CGCCCAATCTGGCATTCAAAACCCCAACTTCGTGTCTTAGAATTCAGACGCGAAGTTGGGTGTTGGCTGAACATTGATGAACGCGAGGGTCGCTCGCGTTTTGACTTGTTACCTGCTTGGAAACAAGGGGGTCGGTGTTGGTTGGACCCCTACGAACGCGAGGGTCGTTCACGTTTAGCTTGTAGCTTGGAAACGCGGGGGTCGCCTGCACTTCCAGAATTGTAACGCGGGGATGACTTCCGCATTTTAGAAGGACTTAGTTGATCTGTAACCTCTTCTGTAAAGCGTTGCAAGGACCGTTGTTCAGTAATCCTAGCTTTAGCTGTTGTGGGGTGTGAAAGTCGTCAGATTGTAACTTTTACTGCAGAATGTGAAGACTGCTGAATAGAGTTTTCATCAGTTGTCGAAAGTGTCGTTGAATTGTAACTCTTCTCGATCTATGTGAAAAGTCCTCTATTTGCAGCTTTCGATTGTTGGCGCGAAAACTATTTGATTGTAGCTTTCGTTGTTGGAACTTGACGGGAATCAACATTCATAGTGTCTTCTGGACGAATATTTGCCCACAGTTCTCTACCAAGCAACTCACCAACTAAGTCCAACCTTTTATTTCTGAAATCATTACACTGCTCATCAGCATCTCTAATAGTTACTAATATAATATTAGTCATGTTGTTGTCGCAACCATCAAGATCAATCATCTCAGAAATGAGGCCGTGTTTGTAGCGGTCGCAGAGTCACAGATACAGGGATTAGAAAGTCGTTTGATTATGACTTCCATTGTCGGAGCTTGATAGGGATCAGCTATCCATTGTGATTTTTAGACAGCCTACAATATATATATATATACTCTCTTAGTATATAAGTATATATAAGTATACTCTCCCTTATATAAGTATATATATGTATAAGTATGCTCTCTCTTAATATATGTATAAGTATATATAAGTATACAGTGTATACTCTCATATATATAAATATATATACTCTCTCACTTAGTATATAAGTATACAGTGTATATTCTCTCTTATATAAGTATACTCTCTCTCTTATAAATGGAGTTTTCTTCATGTACGAAACAGTTTTCGCATAGCACTGTGCGAAAGCATTTCTGGGCCCTTGGATTTAACGAGCGAATGATGATGGAAGCAGAACCCAAAAAAAATCTCGTGACACATTGCTTCTCCTCAAACCTTCCTCTTCTCTTACCTCAAATCCTCCTCCCTCTCTCTCCTCAAACCCTCCTCCCTCTCTCTCCCTCATGGAACCCTCTCGATCGTAAAACCCAAGCACCGCTGCTCGTTACCCGACCAACTCCTCCAACCCTCCTCTCCCTCCCTCGCTCGTGACCCCAAGCACCGCCGCCAACCAACTCCGACCTCCTCTTCTCGCAAAGTAATGATCTTTTTCTCTCCTCTCCCAAAAATTTTCAAACCCTAATTTGATTTCTCCATCGATTGCAGGCCCTAAGTAAGATCACATGCAATCATCTCTAGAAGGAGCTCGTCGAGTGGCAGGTCAATCCCCCGTCAGATTCAAGCACAAGGTCTCCGATAATCTCCAGAGGTTAGGGTTACAATTTAGGGTTTTGTTATTGGTATCTTTTTATTTGTTCTCGATTAAAAATTGATTGATTGTTCTTCTAAATAATTGTGAAGATGGGTTATTGAGGTTAATGGAGCGCAGGGGACTTTGTATGCCAATGAGACTTATCAGCTTCAGGTTGATTTTCCTGAGCATTACCCTATGGAAGCGCCTCAGGTGATGAAATGACTCGATTTTTATTATTAAATTTTGTGTTTTTGCAGGAATTGGATTGTTACTGATGGGAAAGATGTGGGTTTTATTTGATGGGTTTTGTTGATCAGGTGATTTTTTTGAATCCAGCACCGTTGCATCCGCATATCTACAGCAACGAGCATATTTGTTTAGGTAATTCTTGATTGGGTTATTGAATTTTGTTTTCTTATCTTTTGTGTTTAGTCTATGGTGGATTTGCTATCAGTTTGGTTTTTTGCTTGTGTGAGAAGTGTTCCCGTTAATCCTTGCTTGGTGTAATTGTTGGCGTAATGTTTTTTATGAGAAGTCTGGTATCTTTTGTATCCATGAAGGGGCTATCCTTTTCTCGTAGTTTATTTTCTATTCTCATTTTTGGTTGGTAGAAGATGGATATCTGCCTATTATATTTCCTTGTTTGCAACTTAAAGCAAATGCCATAATGGAAAGGGGGTGTCATTGCTTTTTATCTGCCTTCATAGTTTATTTCTTTAGGATGTATATTCGTGTGGCGAGAGATGAGGATTAAGATTATCTTATGACTTTGTGATAGACACACTGCATTCACGGTCTCTAATTCTTATGACTTTGTGATAGACACAAACCATCAAAGACCACTGTGCAAAAAAATAAACACTATTCTAACTTGAATATAATAGATATGTTATGCAGATTAGCAAAAAATGTCAATTAAGGCTTCTACTTGAAAGGTCAATGAATAATCCAACTTGAATTTATATTTTATCACCTAATCAACCATGGGCCTAGGCTCTAATTCAGAAAGCAACAACTTGTCGGGGTAAAACAAATATGCTGTTAAACGCAATCCACACATTCATAGACAAGGCAACCACCTAAACTATCAAAAATGAAAGCACATGCATGATATAACCAAACTCAACCATAGAAGGATTCAAATTTAGCAACCATGATAGCATTATTAAAAGAAGCATATAGCTATAGTTTGAGTTCTCCATAAGCTTCGAGTTTTTGAAAAACGAATGTTTCATGTTTGGACTTCATAGACCCAAACAAAATGAGGTATAAATAATTAATACAGCCAAACCAACACATCAGGACATAGGAACATCAGGAACTAAGGGAGAATGTAGAACATCAGCCATCATAATCATGTATGTCTCGGTAAAGTACTCAAAAAAAATTTTTGGCTTTAGAGAGGACAGTCAAAAAATCCAACAAGCAATTTTGACTAAAATCCAACAAGCCTCAACCATCATAATTATGTATAACTCATTAAACAACAAGAACCCTCAATCTTAAAAAAAATTAAAATTTTACCTACAAACACTTTTGATTCAAGATCCCTTTGGATCCAAGTTAGAGAGAGTGGCCGCTGGGGTTGGGGTCGGGGTCGGATCCGAAGTTGGAGGAGGAGGTCGGAGTTGGAGTTTGTCGGAGTCGGAGTTGGTCGACGGCGGTGCTTGGGGTCAAGAGCGAGAGAGGGAGATGAAGGTTTGAGGAGTTGGTTGGGTAACGAGCAACGGTGCTTGGGTTTCACGAGCGAGAGGGTTCCACGAGGGAGATAGAGGGAGGAGGGTTTGAGGAGAGAGAGGGGGGAGGATTTGAGGGTGAGATAAGAGGAAGGTTTGAGGAGAAGCAATGGGTCACGATATTTTTTTGTACAATTTGTTTATGTATAATATATGAATGACATGAATATTTTGGGCTACTTAGTCTAGTGGTAATATTTAGGAGTTTTGAAAGGAGGTTAGTGGTTCAAATCGTAGCCACAACATATATATTTAGAGGTCTTTGATTGGGCCTTTGGGCCTTGTGGCTCTTTGAATTCTACAATTATTTTTAATTTTGTTTGTTTCTATAAAATCTATAATTATTTTATATCATTTTATCATTTTAACTTCTATAATTTTTTATATTTGTAAATTACATAATTACAAATAATTAATAATATAATTTTTTTATTAAAATTATGTTTATTTTCTGCTTTGCTATCTTGAAAATTTAAAAAAAAAATTTTAAAAATAAAGAAAATCGGGACGGCCAGGAGCCCGGCCCGCCCGGGTCCAGGCTCCGATTTTGCCCGGCCGTCGCCCGGTTTTCTGGGCCGGGATGGGCTGGATGGACAGGCCTATTCACACCAATGAAGGCAATGTCTGGATATTTATTGAAAGTTGAGTAATCATGATATAAGATGGAAAGTGGACATCTACGTTTGTCATTTTCCCCTTGAGTTTATGTTAGGGAATTTTAGTCCCCCAGCGTACTACGATCTCCGCAGCTCGGAAGTCAACCTACAATCAATAATATATAAAATAACCACAATCAAGAAAAAAGCTAGAACACCGAGATTTACGTGGTTCAGTTGACCAACTTCGACTTACGTCCACGGAGAATAATACGAGAAATCCACTATGTATTAGAGAGAACTACAAGAGGAACCACTCAACTCTCATCTCTCAATCTCTCAATCTCACATACATAATCAACTCTCATATTATCTCAAAAACTCTCTCCTTACAATCTTTTGAACAGACAAAGACTGCAAAACCCTCTCCCAATGATGTAATCTTTTGCAAGGACAAAGACAACGAAACCCTAGCTTCTCGCACAATATTCTTGAATCAGGTTACGTCCTCTACTAACTCTAAATTACAAGAAAATTGGCTCACTCCCATCTCCTTGGTTTTTCCTCTAATAACAGAAGAATATATATTAGGAAACCAAAACTCTATCTCTAGTCAAACTTCCTAATTAGAATAGGATTCAAACTCTTAATCATGATGGGACTCAATCTCCTAATCATGATAGATCTCTGTGACGCCCCAGAGTTCACACAAGGCTGTAGTTCAAGGTGAAACCCAGATTGTCAAACCTGCCAAGTACCAAACACCATACTACGACATGTTTCACCATCATAGTCACTATCTCTCTAGTGGAAACAACAAATAGGTGAAGGTATAAAACAGGCAAATAATAGAAGTAGATATGCACAGAAGAAGTATATCAACAAATGAACCTAACAGAAATAGAATGAAAATATCTCTGAGTCTGAAATACATCTTAACACAATGAGTCAAATAAAATCTCACTAAGGCACCCAGCCTCTACAAAATAAATACAACTCTAAAGTCTGAACAATGAACATAACTATATAGTGGAGCTTCTGCTACTAAGACTGTGTGACGGCGACTATGCTAGAACTCCTTTATCATGTGGCTCTCCGAAACTCTGATTAGCCTGAAAGAGACAATTTAAACAAAAAGAACAACAACAAGAGCGTCAGAGCGCTACAGCAAGATCACCTCCATCCGCCCCCAGGGAAAGGGCTGCTAGATGAAGTGGATGCCCTATCTATTAAGCATAGTATACCTATATCATTTTTCTCGTATCTAATAGAGTTAATATTTAGACACCTACAAGACGAGACATAGTACGTCGAGCGAAATAATCCAAACAAGGAAACTCTCATATATATACCATATGTCTCAAATTGTAGATCCCTAAATACCAATTCTAACTTTATGAATAAAAACAACACTCAAAAGAAATACTCCAAGCCTCAACCATATAGAACCAATGTCAAAATCTCGAACTACTTCTCAAGTAGTTAGCGTAATAATAAGAGAATATCATCTAACTCAAAAATCACCATAGGTCATATCTTGTATGTCACAAATCAAAGAATGTACCCTACTCATGGGTAATCTAACATGTGAATTACTACAACTGATAATACATATATGTGTACATCTCCTTGTGCAATAGCGATACTCTTGTAATATTCTTACTCAATCGCTCTGCGGCAATAGATTTTATCTCCATATTCCGGATATATGAAATAACGATACTTTTATAATACTCTTACTCAATCGTCCTGCGAAAATAGATTTTATTTCCCTATTCCGGATACATGAATAACGATACTATTATAATACTATTACTCAATCGTCCTGCGAAAATAAGTTTTTATCTCCCTATTCCGGATACATGAAATGTCGATACTATTGTAATACTCTTACTCAATCGTCCTACAGAAATAGGTTTTATCTTCCTATTTCCGAATACATAAAAAATGACTATACTCTCGCATATGTATTCATCAGCTCAACATATGATAAAAATATATTAACACAACATAATCTAAGTATACATGCACATATCTCCGTGTGCGTGTTTATAACTAGTGTTCACCTTCATCTCAAGTGTTAAACAACTCTTAAGCGTTATAATATATCAGTACAAGATCGAGAAACTCTCTCGAAAACCAAACAAAGCCAAACAAACATGCACAGCCATTAAAATGAGTTGGCGGTCGACCGTAATTATGCGTATGTGTACATCTCCTTGTGCAATAGCGATACTCTTGTAATATTCTTACTCAATCGCTCTGCGGCAATAGATTTTATCTCCATATTCCGGATATATGAAATAACGATACTTTTATAATACTCTTACTCAATCGTCCTGCGAAAATAGATTTTATTTCCCTATTCCGGATACATGAATAACGATACTATTATAATACTATTACTCAATCGTCCTGCGAAAATAAGTTTTTATCTCCCTATTCCGGATACATGAAATGTCGATACTATTGTAATACTCTTACTCAATCGTCCTACAGAAATAGGTTTTATCTTCCTATTTCCGAATACATAAAAAATGACTATACTCTCGCATATGTATTCATCAGCTCAACATATGATAAAAATATATTAACACAACATAATCTAAGTATACATGCACATATCTCCGTGTGCGTGTTTATAACTAGTGTTCACCTTCATCTCAAGTGTTAAACAACTCTTAAGCGTTATAATATATCAGTACAAGATCGAGAAACTCTCTCGAAAACCAAACAAAGCCAAACAAACATGCACAGCCATTAAAATGAGTTGGCGGTCGACCGTAATTATGCGGCGGTCGATCGGGACAAGTTTTTAGGGTTGCCCAGGCTTCTTCTAGTTACGTGGTCTACCGTCGCTAAGGCACGGTCGACCGAACACAAAAATTCTAGAAACATGTAGGTTTCTGCACAGTGTTGTGTTCATGTTGACTTTGTGATTCAAACATGTTTAAAACATACCGAAACATATATAAAATATACAACAACACTTAAACTTTGATAATCACTTACTGAAATTTTCTCGAACATAAATCAAACTCTTGTGTTAATCTAATTAGGGTTTTTTAACCTAATTAACCAAATACTTCAATTTAAAGCATGAACTTTTAACATATTAAACATAAGCATAATTGCCAAACATCTCAGAAAGATATACATTCATTAAATCATATTTTTTAATACTTAGGTATCACAAACCGATTGCCAAACATCTCAGAAAGATATACATTCATTAAATCATATTTTTTAATACTTAGGTATCACAAACCTAGGGTTTTCTCATCTTTAATCCTACATTCATTAAATCATATTTTTTAATACTTAGGTATCACAAACCTAGGGTTTTCTCATCTTTAATCCACATGTAAGCTCAATTAAATATCAAATTAGGGTTTAAACATGATTAGAACATGATTAACAAGTTAAAAACAAAATTTTAAAGAGCCCTAATGATCATGATCATGTTTCTATTATAAACAACAAGAAAAACTTATAGATCTATCATTTGTTTCAGATCTAACAATAAAAATCTAATCTTTTCACATTAGATTAAGATCTAAGCATGTAAATACAAATTAAACTTCTAAGCTAGTTATTTAACTATGGGGATCGGTTTGGATACAAGTGATCTTGCCTTTGCACGTGAACAAGCCTCTGAAACGAACAGAAAATGATCTCTCGACGCCAAACATCACAATTCCTCCCCTTTCCTTCGACAAACACCCCGAGATCTCTCCCAAAACTCACAATTAGGGTTAGGGTTTGAGGAGGAAGGTTATTTGTGTTAATCTCATGTGAAAAAGGGTTAAAAGAGCTTTAAAACAAGTATATATACATAAGGTAATAACTGGATTCGGTATAAACAAAACCCAACCCGAAACAAACCTGGCATAAACAGATTCGCCCAGCGGTCGACCGCCGCGGTCGACTGTGCAGGTTTCTGGGCCGTGCTCATACTAGAGTTGGTAAAAAAGCTATAACTTTCTCATCCGATCTTGGAATGAGGTGATCTAAGATTTGTTGGAAAGCTATTGAAGAGACCTATAATTTTGATCTTTTAAAATTTTCCAGATTATGAATAGATCGATGTGTAAAATATAGAAACTCTCAACTAGTCCTTATTTCCAGATTTTCACTCTTTTGGCCTTTGTGCATGTTTTGTGCATTTGCACTCATATTTTCATAAATATATATTGAATTGATCTCTAATCAATTCTTATCATACTCAAACATCAAGATATGTTATTTTTCACTATATAACATATATATCATTATTTATCATAAAATATTTAAATTTACGGGGTTTTACATTCTTCCCCCCTTAAAAGAATTTTATCCCCGAAATTTCGTAATCGTATTTTAGGAATTAATAATATAAGAAAAGCACTAAGAGAGGGATAATCCAGACAAGAAAACCCTCTCGTACACATCCAGTACCATTAATCCCTAGATATGAATCACTAGCAATAAATATCTATGCTTTACAATCTAAAATGCGAATACTCTTACTTAACCCCTAACTAAATGAAACTAGTACGTCGGGCAAAAAATCCAAACAAGGAACCCTCCATATATATACCATGTGTCCGAATGATTAGAAGTTAAGTGTTAATACCCCCATTCTAGCGTTAAATATAAATATGACCATATAAAAAATCAAAAATCATAAACATCAATAAGCTATAACCAAATCATTTTACTCACTCGAATAGGTGCGGGTAGTCGCGACGCATATCCTCCTCGCATTTCTATCTCTATTGAACTTTAACTTAAGATATTACTTCCTTTCTAAGCCTATCGTCCTCTCTAGTAAGAATACAACCCGTGATCTCTACAGTAGTTAAATCTATCTGAAACTCAAATTCGTGTGTATGAATCACCATCTGTTGCTCCTCGTCGCGCAATTACTTCTAAATTATCAAAACATGAAAACATCATGTATACTCGATATTGATGCTAGAAGATCTAGCCCATACATAACGGCTCCAAAAATATTCAACTCTCATGAACAGACAAATATATCTCGGGGTAAACCTTCCCCGTCTACCGAGTCACTGAACTCGTCTGTGATATTTTCAATAAGACATAGTCCCCAATCTAGAACTCTAACGGTTGTCATCTCTGGTCCGCATAACTCTTCTGACGACTATGCGCTACAAGAATACGCTCCCAAACCTCTGTTACCTTCCCTGTAGTCCATCATGTTGGCCTTCTTATTTTGATGATGATTTAACAATCAATTTACATCTAATATTGTTTGTCTAGTGTTTGTACTTTGTTATTTATTGTAGACAAACAATATGTTAGAGGATGAATGGAATTGTACTTCAACGATCATATCCAATAGAGGTTGGCGGAATTGTGGAGTGAAGCCATACAATTCAAGTTAAAGATCCAAGTTCAAGCTTCATCCGTAAGTTTACCAAGTTGAGCTATAATGAAGATCAAGATCATGCTTGGGTAATTTAGTTTAGGTGTTATATTATGTGTGTTAAGTACGTCAAGCTCAATATCTTATACACACACATTTTATTGGTTTCTTTGTATATATATGTAGTCATATATATATACAACACAAGTTTTGGCTTTCATGTTTATAAATATGAAATTACATATTTCATATTTATTATTGTGATTTGGTTTAACTACTTAGATATGAAACAAATATATTTTCATATACATACTCATATGTTTCATTTTCTATTGTATTTGTGAAAATATTATTTTCTCAGTTTATAGACTTAACAATCATTATATACATCTTTTATTAAGTCTATAAAATTATTTTGTATTGTTTCAAAACATGGTTAAGCTAAAATGTCAAAACTCATATATTCACATTTTTATGTTTTGGACTATTTTGCAAAATGATGATATTTTTCATTTGGGAGGTCCTTTCTATAATAATGTTTTTGTAACATGTGTATTATCATGTCTACAGTCATTTTCCAAAGTTTTATATTTTTTTGAATTTATTTGATATTTTTAAACATGGTTTTAAAATCAGAAAACTGTTTCAAAAACCTGTATATTTCTGTATCAGTTTGCGGTCGACCGCCACGATCGACCGCCTGCAGTCCAGAAACCCAGCTTGCCTTTTTATGGCTCACGGTCGACCGTGACGGTCGACCATGGCTCATCCAGAGACTTTCGCGGTCGACCACCGCGGTCGACCGCCAGCTTTTCAAAACGGTTCTTTTGGTTTTTGTTGCTCGCGGTCGACCGCCGAACTGATGATTGCTTTCCAACGGCTATATTCTAATTTGATTCTCTGGAGGTATTTTGGTCTTTTCAATGTTATTTTGGCTGATGTTTTGAGTGGGTATAAATACCCCATTGCCTTCAGCTCTTCAACAACAAGAGAGTGTTTTTAAAACAAGTTTAAAGAGTTTTAAACAAGGGTTTAAGTTTGGTTAAGTTTGTTTTAAGAAGCTTTTAAGCATTTGAGAGTTTGAGTTTGTGAAATCAATTTCACAAGAGCTTGAGGAGGTCATCTATTGGTGTTTGAGCATCCAACTCTTCTCCTTCCACTCTTGATCTATTGAGAAGTTTTCTAAACTCAATCTAGTTTTATATTTTATATTGTTTGATTATCATTTTATTAAGCTAGTGTTCATATTGAGTTTAGTTAATTTTATTTTTTCTTTGTTTACACACACACAACCATTGAGCTTATTATATTTACATTCATAGTATAATTAGGTTGTGGGATTGTGTAACTTAGAGAGTGAGCTTATAATTCCTTCCCATCCATTGTAGAGAACAAACACTTTGTATTGTGCTTATTGTGAGATTCACTTTGTAATACACTTGTACACCGAGAGAAGTGTGACAAGAGTTGGGGATTGTCCCAAGAGGAGTGTCGTCGATTGACGAACCTAGGGAGAGGTTGTATCCGAGCACTTGAGGGAGACATGTCTAGTTCAACACTTGAGAGGGTGTAGAGTTGGATTACAAGAGTGTGTTAGTTGTAGAGTTTTCGGTAAACTAGAAAATCGTATTGTGTGGTGTAAACGTTATTCAGGTAAACATAGAAAACCCAATTGTGATAGTGGAGATCTCCTCGAGGTGAGGAGCGGAGACGTAGGTCAAGTGGTTAGACCGAACTCCATGATCATATCATTTTGTTTGTGATTGTATTGGCGTTTGTTTGCGTCAAAAGTTGGTTTCATTGTGGAATTCTTACACAACAAAAGGAAAATTACAACTTTTTAGAAACAAACGCAGGATCGTTGTTTGGATCGCTGCTTGCGTGGGATCTTTGCCTGTGCCGGGAGCGCTTTGACTCGTGGACCACCAAATCACAGATTCTGATTGAACCGTGAGGGGTTTAATGATTCTTCCTTCGTTTATCGAAGTAAGAATTTGAAGCGAATATCTTATCGATGTAAGATGTTCACTCTTCTAAAGATCAAGTCAGAGCTTAGATCTCTAGGACTCGCCAGAAGCTTCTTGAGGATGTTTGTGAAGAAGGAAGACTCTCTCTCTTGCTCTAATTCACCAAAACTCAAGGCTCTCTGCTCTAATCTCTCTGGAAAATGCTCAGCCTCTGTCAATGATGGCCATAGGGGGGTATTTATAGCCTCCTTAGACGATAACTGAAGAAATAGCTGGTCAATAACTGTCTCTTTAGGCGCGGCAGCTCTGAAGAGATAGCCGATCACCAACTGCCTCTTTAGGCGCGGCAGTTGATGCTGTCGCGGCTAAAGGGCGCGACAGTCGACACTGTCGCGGCCAAAGAGCGCGGCAGTCGACACTGGTTCATGGAACGAATCGAGAGGGGATTTTGGCTTTGGTCCTAACTGTTTAAAGGTTTGACCAAGATGGGAATTTGAGACGATCCTAACTGTTTAAAGGTTTGATCGTTCAATTTGTGGACCTCTCGTTCATGGAACGAATCGAGAGGGGATTTTGGCTTTGGTCCTAACTGTTTAAAGGTTTGACCAAGATGGGAATTTGAGACGATCCTAACTGTTTAAAGGTTTGATCGTTCAATTTGTGGACCTCTCGTTCATGGAACGAATCGAGAGGGGATTTTGGCTTTGGTCCTAACTGTTTAAAGGTTTGACCAAGATGGGAATTTGAGACGATCCTAACTGTTTAAAGGTTTGATCGTTCAATTTGTGGACCTCTCGTTCATGGAACGAATCGAGAGGGGATTTTGGCTTTGGTCCTAACTGTTTAAAGGTTTGACCAAGATGGGAATTTGAGACGATCCTAACTGTTTAAAGGTTTGATCGTTCAATTTGTGGACCTCTCGTTCATGGAACGAATCGAGAGGGGATTTTGGCTTTGGTCCTAACTGTTTAAAGGTTTGACCAAGATGGGAATTTGAGACGATCCTAACTGTTTAAAGGTTTGATCGTTCAATTTGTGGACCTCTCGTTCATGGAACGAATCGAGAGGGGATTTTGGCTTTGGTCCTAACTGTTTAAAGGTTTGACCAAGATGGGAATTTGAGACGATCCTAACTGTTTAAAGGTTTGATCGTTCAATTTGTGGACCTCTCGTTCATGGAACGAATCGAGAGGGGATTTTGGCTTTGGTCCTAACTGTTTAAAGGTTTGACCAAGATGGGAATTTGAGACGATCCTAACTGTTTAAAGGTTTGATCGTTCAATTTGTGGACCTCTCGTTCATGGAACGAATCGAGAGGGGATTTTGGCTTTGGTCCTAACTGTTTAAAGGTTTGACCAAGATGGGAATTTGAGACGATCCTAACTGTTTAAAGGTTTGATCGTTCAATTTGTGGACCTCTCGTTCATGGAACGAATCGAGAGGGGATTTTGGCTTTGGTCCTAACTGTTTAAAGGTTTGACCAAGATGGGAATTTGAGACGATCCTAACTGTTTAAAGGTTTGATCGTTCAATTTGTGGACCTCTCGTTCATGGAACGAATCGAGAGGGGATTTTGGCTTTGGTCCTAACTGTTTAAAGGTTTGACCAAGATGGGAATTTGAGACGATCCTAACTGTTTAAAGGTTTGATCGTTCAATTTGTGGACCTCTCGTTCATGGAACGAATCGAGAGGGGATTTTGGCTTTGGTCCTAACTGTTTAAAGGTTTGACCAAGATGGGAATTTGAGACGATCCTAACTGTTTAAAGGTTTGATCGTTCAATTTGTGGACCTCTCGTTCATGGAACGAATCGAGAGGGGATTTTGGTTTTGGTCCTAACTGTTTAAAGGTTTGACCAAGATGGGAATTTGAGACGATCCTAACTGTTTAAAGGTTTGATCGTTCAATTTGTGGACCTCTCGTTCATGGAACGAATCGAGAGGGGATTTTGGTTTTGGTCCTAACTGTTTAAAGGTTTGACCAAGATGGGAATTTGAGACGATCCTAACTGTTTAAAGGTTTGATCGTTCAATTTGTGGACCTCTCGTTCATGGAACGAATCGAGAGGGGATTTTGGCTTTGGTCCTAACTGTTTAAAGGTTTGACCAAGATGGGAATTTGAGACGAAGGTTTGACCAAGTGGGAGTTTTGAGACGATCCTAACTGTTTAAAGGTTTGATCGTTCAATTTGTGGACCTCTCGTTCATGGAACGAATCGAGAGGGGATTTTGGTTTTGGTCCTAACTGTTTAAAGGTTTGACCAAGATGTGAGTTTTGTGAGGGAAGATTGATCTAAAGGAGTGATCAAATCTCATCTCAACAAAAGAGTATTCGGAAATCACCGTGGGGATGTAGTGTTTAACACTTTGTCATTCTTCCGAGAACTTTCCGTTACATGAACCATCCACCCCCAGCTTCCTTTGTGAAACTGGGTCTATCATTATATTCAGCTGCATGAACAGGTTATCCTTAAGAGTACTATGCATGGCGCTCTCCAGGAATTTCCCGTGAAAGAAAGGAAATAGTTTAGGAGTATCGAGGAGCAGTTTATACTCGTATACTCTTCGGAGTGTGGGGAAACAGTTTATACTCGTGTACCCAATGGAGTTTGGGAAACAGTTTATACTCGTGTATCCAATGGAGTTTGGGAAACAGTTTATACTCGTGTATCCAATGGAGTTAGGTCGTCTTTAATCGGCTTGTTTCGCCATTATGACGCCGGAGTCAATTAATGCTTGGATTTTATTTTTGAGTCCAAAGCAAATCTCGGTGGGATGAAGAACCCTTCTGTGGTACGCACAGTAGTTTGGATCCGTAATCCTCTTAGCTCCATCCTGATCTTTAATAGGTGGTAGCTCGATTTTGTCATTGGCGAGGAGGTATTCCAAGATGGCTGGAGCTTCATCATCTTCGAAAGAATACTCCTTTTGAAACCTCGGATCGGGAGTCGCGTTCCCAGTGATTGTAGATGTCGTCGGTTGGCTTCTCTCAGCTTTCTTTCTTTTAAGAAAGTGTTCAGCTTGTTCACCGCGCATTTTCAAATCTTTCCAAGTTTTGGATGGTACGACCCCCAGAGATTATTGTGGCATGTTTGCAGAATGAACTCCTCTGTAACAGGATCTCTGCAATTCATTGCCTTGTTACGGAAGCGCTTGACAAAATTGTCGACTGACTCCCCGTCTTTTTGTTTTTCATCCAAAAGGGTTCCGATTGATACTTCGGTGTCATCATCGAAGAAGTTGCTGAGGAACAAATTTTCTATGTCATCCCAGCAATTAATGCTCCCTGGCTTGAGCCGTCGGTACCAATCGAAGGCCGACCCGCGAAGGGTGCCAACGAATGACCGGACCATTAAAGCCTCGTTTCCAGAGATCATGCTCAAATGAGACTTGAAATAAATCAAGTGCTGAATAGGCGAGTTCTTCCCGTCAAACGGTGTGAAGTTAATCATGTTGAATTTTGCCAGGACATGGAATACCCGTCTTCTTAACTTCTTGAGCCGTCATCAAAGCATTGATTTTGTCTTCAAGTTTTTGCATTTTCCCGTCATCGTCTCCATTTATTTCTGAATGATGTCGAGTAAAGATAATTGGACCACCCCCAGTGAGAGGTGCTATTGAACCACCCCCAATATCGTTATTGGGAGGATCCGTTAAACCACCCCCAGCGTTATTGTCATTGGGAGGTGTATCAGCCATAATGACTTCATCCACCTCTGGATCACTGTCCTCTACAACATTCCGAGTGTGGTGGCTGGATTCAAATTGCTGATTGGACTCAGGAGGTTGAGGCTGTTGAGTTAACAGTTCTCTCATTTGTTGGATAGCCAACTTCATTTCTGTCTTCACTTCAGCTCTAATTTCTTCACGTTGTTTGGCTAGAGCTTCCTGAAGTATTTGAGTGAACTGATCAGCAGTGATTGTGAATACTTCTCTAATTTGTCCTGTGCTAGACATTGTATCATCAGAAGCGATTGCAGAATAAGTGGCCGAGAATTCATCCTCCGAGGACATTCCTTCTTGCATTCTCTTGTAGTCTCTGCGTCTGATAGCTCCTAATTGGAGTCGAGACATCCTTTGAGCAATTCTTGGATTGACTTTTCCTTTCGGGGAAAAGTCGGGATTTGAGTCACTTGAATGCTGTTTAGACTTTCTTCTATCAGCCACGTTGATGGTGACTTCAGGGAATTCATCATTTTGGACAGCTGCTCTTCTTTTGCGGAAATGTCTCGGCTTAGGTTTCGATAATACAGAGACTTTTCGTGGGATGACTTCTCGTTTGAAACAGTCACATTCTGATAATGCTGTTTTAACGAGTCGCGCACAGGAACAACGAGAGTTTATCTCTCGAATAACTCTCTTTCGAAAATTATTCACAACTTCAACTTGATAATACGATTCATCGGTATGATTGCCAAAAAATCGTATCGTCTGTTGGTATGATCTCCCAGGTATGACGATATCATTTGGTGAATGCGTCTTCTTCTGGGGGTATAAAACCTTGTTGGCATTCTCAGGACAATTTATTTTTGTCTTTAAGCGATCCAAGGTTATGTCGGGAGTCGCACGTTTAGAACCACCCCCTTGTGGGTATGGAGTCTTAACGGGCTCCGAATGCTGATTTTGCATAAGTCCAGACTTTGGAATCCAAACTTGACGAAGTTTTGGTGATTCTTTGGTCACCATTTCCTTTCTCTTTTCTCGTCTTTGTTGTGAGAGAGCATGGGCATTAGCAGCTTTTGCACGACGTTTTTGTATACGTTCTTTGAGGGTCGAACGAGTCTTTTTGACAATAGTCCATTCATCCGTCGTTGTTTTAGCAGAGATACGAGTGATTGGTTGTTGAGACAACTGAACCACTCGATGTCTCCTCGACTCTAGGTCCGCGTGGTAACGAACCCCGTCGGTTTGTTCCAAGGCTTTAGCCATTTGGCGAGCACAGCGTTGGCGTTGTCTCTGACGAGCTCTTTTCGTCAATGCCGGCGGGCTTTGATTCGATGACTCTTTAACTAGATAAGAGCCATTGTGAGCAGAAGTATTGCGAGTGAAATTCTCAGCAACAATCAAGCGAGAGTCTTCATTTTGTGCCTTCTTTGGCATGCAACTCTTCCTCAATTGTGAGATCCTCTTGTACTTGCGAGATACTGAAGATCTTGAAGAGGATGATGAGAAATATTCCTCAAACTTGGTTTGGTCGAATTCGTATTCGACCATGGATTCAACTGGAATCTTGATCGGCTGCGACACGACGGTCTCGGCAGCGAGACCGTTGGCTCCCACTGTGGTCGCCAGCTTGTTTGGGTCAAAAGTTGGTTTTGTCATGGAATTCATTATATCTTCGGTCGATTACAATAAATTCAAAGAAAACAGCCTTTTTATAAGACTCTTTTACACAACAAAAAGAAAATTACAACTCTTGAGAAAATAAACGCAGGATCGTTGTTTGGATCACTGCTTTCGTGGGATCTTTGCCTGTGCCGGGAGCGCTTTGACTCGTGGACCACCAAATCACAGATTCTGATTGAACCGTGAGGGGTTTAATGATTCTTCCTTCGTTTATCGAAGTAAGAATTTGAAGCGAATATCTTATCGATGTAAGATGTTCACTCTTCCAAAGATCAAGTCTGAGCTTAGATCTCTAGGACTCGCTAGAAGCTTCTTGAGGATGTTTGTGAAGAAGGAAGACTCTCTCTCTTGCTCTAATTCACCAAAACTCAAGGCTCTCTGCTCTAATCTCTCTGGAAAATGCTCAGCCCCTGTCAATGATGGCTATAGGGGGGTATTTATAGCCTCCTTAGACGATAACTGAAGAAATAGCTGGTCAATAACTGTCTCTTTAGGCGCGGCAGCTGATGCTGTCGCGGCTAAAGGGCGCGACAGTCGACACTGTCGCGGCCAAAGAGCGCGGCAGTCGACACTGCCGCGGCTAAAGGGCGCGGCAGTCGATACTGCCGCGGCTAAAGGGGCAGTTACACCCACGTTCGTACGTGTTTGAAACTGTTCTCCCACGACTTTTAACCACCTTTTTCGTGGTTTAACTGCCTATCCACGTCAGCACACGTTCTATCTCTGATATGCCGCCACGTGGGCTTCAAATAATCATCGAATAACTGACTTACAACCACCACAGCACTCTTCTATAATGGCCGCGGCACTCTAAGCTGTCGCGCCGAAGCCGCGGCACCCTAAGCTGTCGCGCTAAAGCCGCGGCACCCTAGACTGCAGCGCCTAAGCCGCGGCGTCATATGCTGTCGCGCCTTAGCCGCGGCACCATGTCCTGCCGCGCTGCAGTGTGTTGCCTGATGACGTGTATATCGTTCTTCTATGTTGTCTTGAGTGGTGTTAGGATGTCTGTAAGCACTTTTTTGACGCCTACAGCGTTCTTATTCTTGTATTCATATCTTATATCGTCTTTGTGTATTGCTCTTCATATTGCCCTATCTCTTTTGTAGATTGTTTATTTTACCCTTGTGTTAGTTTATATATCCTTGCTCATATATTTGTAATATATAATTTCTAGGATATATTCATTTGTTCATATTGCTTATCCTAGCTCATATATCTTGTTGTATTTCATCTTGCTAGGATAATTTATTAATTACTTTTAATTGACATAAAATCGGATTAGATTAGCATAAGACCCTAATCATCCCTCCCCCCTCTAAGGTTTAACACACCACACAAGCTCCTGTCTAAGCAATAAACTTTCTTGTAATTCTGCCCAATGAATAAGCAATCTATAATGCCTCCCGTACCATGCCTCATACGGTGTCATGCCAATAGTCTATGATAAATGATCTTATAATCACACTCAATCAATAGGATATGATCCTCCCAGCTATCCTGCAAGTCTATAATACATGTTTGCTACTTGTTTTCCGACACTTGGTTTACTCTCTCCGTTTGTCCATCCATCTGTGGATGGAAAACACTAGAATTTCACACTGGCTACCTAATAAATTCTGGAAACTCCTCCAGAAGTGCCTCTTCACATATTTGTATATTTTCATTGTACTTGGATATATTGTATATCTGGTATGATGTGCCTCAACTATCGCAAAATATAAGTTATACCCTCCGGGTCTGATCAAAACACCTCCTAGACCTGCTAATGACGTATTCACGTAAACGACAAATGTTGTATCACTGATCAGAAAAGTCAAAATTGTTACTGTAGTCTATCTAGCCTTAATAGTCTTAAAGGCTTCCTGACAACCCGTGCCCAAAGCAAACTATACACCCTTCTTCGTAAGGTGTGTAAGTTGTATCAAAACCTTCGAAAAGTCCCAAATGAACTTTCTCTCATACCCTACCAAAACTAAGAATCTCTATAATAGTTCTTAGCGGCTCTCAATCAAGTACAGCCTCAACAATGGCTGAATCCACTGTTATACCCCCCTGCTGATGACGTAGCTAAAAAAATCTGATCTCTTATAACCAAAACTCCTATTTGCTAAACTCAGCGTATCACTGATGCCTCTAATCTCGACTGTCAGCTATGCCCGTAATGCCAATAGAGGATGTTTCTCGTGTTCTGCCTCCGATCTCGAAAAGATAATGATGTCATTAATAAAATGACTATGAACTGGTCCTAACATGGATGGAAAACCCGGTTCATCAAATCCATGAATACCACGGGTGCATTGAGCCCAAATGGCATGACAAGAACTCAAAAGACCCATATCGATTCAGAAAATATGGTTTTGAAAAATATCCATTTACCGCACTCGCAACTAGAACTAATTAGAACGAAGATTAATCTTCGAGAAATGCTGCGCTCCCCGCAACTGGTTGAATAAGTCATAAATCCTCGATAGTGGATCCGTGATCCGAGAAGTGACCTTGTTCAACTCACGATAATCTATACATAATTACATGCTACTGTCCTTCTTCTCCACGAAGAGGACCAGTGCTCCCATGAAAAATGACTCCAGATAATGAAACTCTAATATAACAACTCCTCTAACTGAGTCTGTAGCTCCCTCATCTTAACGGGTGTCATATGATATGATATGATGCTCGGAATATCGGTACAGTGCCTGCTGTAACTCGATGCAGGGAAACAACTTCTCTCACTAGAGATAACGTAGGTATGTCCTAACGACATCCTGATACTCTGAGATGACTCCGGTCTCGCTCAAAGTTGTACCCCGATCCCGTATCATCACCTCCTCGACATATGCCAGAAATGACTCTGCATTCTGGTTACCCTATGAGGTTGCTACTATCTATACAATCCTAACGAATGCTCACAAGCGTACTATTTTAGTAAAACAGTTGATACTGATATTGTAGGATGATAACCATTTCTTACAAAGAATAACGTCAAAATTCGACATCCACAAAAACGACCAGGTCAAAGATGAACTCAAACTCATCTATACTGATGACACATCTCCTGCATATACTCTCTAATAGGGACACCTCCCCTAAAGGAGTAGAAACTGATAACAGAACATCTAAGGGATGTGTAACTAACTGAAGTCTATACATGAAGGCATGAAATATGAAAGAATACGAAGTTCCTGAATCAAACAAGATTCGAGCTGGATAAAAATTTACTACGAAAACTCCACTCGTACTATGCTCACGAGGTATGACTACATAAACTCTGCTGGTGGCTGGCGCCTGCTGCGCTGGTGGTGGTGAAACACATGGGTCTATCTGACACTGATGAATACTCTGAATAGCGCAATTCTGGCCTATAGGCCCCCAAATCCTCGGAATAACCGGTAGTATATCTATCCTCTGATGCTGGCCGTAACCGTGGCCCTAAGACTATTGACCCTAACCTCTATCATGCTGGTCTCCTACTGGTGTATTGTGAAAATCCTTCGCTCTATGTTTGATCTTGTTATAATTGTATCATATATCCCGAATCCTACGTTGCTACGTCGCTATCGAATCATGTTGTGCTCTCTTCTTATAACGTCTTTGCTGCTGATGGTAAAAATCCTTACCCCGCTGTTGTGTCCTCTAGATCCCATAATAGGTCTTTTGCCCTTGTCATTTCCATCATACTAGTCTTGATTTCATAATTAACTATAGGCATATCTCACTGCTTTAATCGAACTAGCTCTAACTGCTTGTCGAAGAAGGAAACAAAAGTTTTCCAAATAAGTGATATTCATTGTCCCGGCAAAAATATGAAATCATAGCTATCCTTTGCTGCTATTCCCCAGTGATATCTTATATGCTGAATATTTTTAACCTCTGGTTTGGTATTGAGTCTATGTTAAGAAATTTTTACATATTCCTTTTTATTTATAAGTTGTACATGAATCCAGTGTGCCCTGCACTATGATGTTCTTAGTGTCTGATATCTTTACTATTCTTACAGAGCCAAGCCTCCTGCTCTGCGGCTCTATCAACAGCTGGTTGTGGTGTTTAGATATTGCCTCTTCAATAGGCATGACTAGTACAATTGGTGGTGCAACTCCAGAAAATGATACTATTGGCGAAAACGGATGCGCCTCTCGCTCCTCGAGTGTTACAAAATCTTA
>NC_033800.1:77258767-77282105 GCF_001876935.1 Asparagus officinalis
GAAGTGACCTTGTTCAACTCACGATAATCTATACATAATTACATGCTACTGTCCTTCTTCTCCACGAAGAGGACCAGTGCTCCCATGAAAAATGACTCCAGATAATGAAACTCTAATATAACAACTCCTCTAACTGAGTCTGTAGCTCCCTCATCTTAACGGGTGTCATATGATATGATATGATGCTCGGAATATCGGTACAGTGCCTGCTGTAACTCGATGCAGGGAAACAACTTCTCTCACTAGAGATAACGTAGGTATGTCCTAACGACATCCTGATACTCTGAGATGACTCCGGTCTCGCTCAAAGTTGTACCCCGATCCCGTATCATCACCTCCTCGACATATGCCAGAAATGACTCTGCATTCTGGTTACCCTATGAGGTTGCTACTATCTATACAATCCTAACGAATGCTCACAAGCGTACTATTTTAGTAAAACAGTTGATACTGATATTGTAGGATGATAACCATTTCTTACAAAGAATAACGTCAAAATTCGACATCCACAAAAACGACCAGGTCAAAGATGAACTCAAACTCATCTATACTGATGACACATCTCCTGCATATACTCTCTAATAGGGACACCTCCCCTAAAGGAGTAGAAACTGATAACAGAACATCTAAGGGATGTGTAACTAACTGAAGTCTATACATGAAGGCATGAAATATGAAAGAATACGAAGTTCCTGAATCAAACAAGATTCGAGCTGGATAAAAATTTACTACGAAAACTCCACTCGTACTATGCTCACGAGGTATGACTACATAAACTCTGCTGGTGGCTGGCGCCTGCTGCGCTGGTGGTGGTGAAACACATGGGTCTATCTGACACTGATGAATACTCTGAATAGCGCAATTCTGGCCTATAGGCCCCCAAATCCTCGGAATAACCGGTAGTATATCTATCCTCTGATGCTGGCCGTAACCGTGGCCCTAAGACTATTGACCCTAACCTCTATCATGCTGGTCTCCTACTGGTGTATTGTGAAAATCCTTCGCTCTATGTTTGATCTTGTTATAATTGTATCATATATCCCGAATCCTACGTTGCTACGTCGCTATCGAATCATGTTGTGCTCTCTTCTTATAACGTCTTTGCTGCTGATGGTAAAAATCCTTACCCCGCTGTTGTGTCCTCTAGATTCCCTTGTCATTTCCATTATGCTAGTCTTGATTTCATAATTAACTATAGACATATTTCACTGCTTTAATCGAACTAGCTCAAACTGCTTGTCGAAGAAATAAATAAAAATTTTCCAAATAAGTGATATTCATTGTCCCAGCAAAAATATGAAATCATAGCTATCCTTTGTTGCTATTCCCCGGTGATGTCCTTTATACTGAATATTTTTAACCTCTGGTTTGGTACTGAGTCTACGTTAAGAAATTTTCACATACCTCTGGTTTAGTACTGAGTCTACGTTAAGAAATTTTCACATATTCTTTTTTATTTATAAGCTGCACATGAATCCAGTGTGCCCTGTGCTATGGCGTTCTCAGTGTCTAATATCTTTACTATTCTTACAGAGTCAAGCCTCATGCTCTATGGCTCTATCAACAGCTGGTTGTGGTGATGATGAAATCATAGGTATTACCTCTTTAATAGGCATGACTGGTACAATTGGTGGTACAACTCCGAAAAATGATACTACTGGCAAAAATGGATGCGCCTCTCGCTCCTCGAGTGTTACAAAATCTTATCGCAAATGGTGTCATAAAGTCGATCAAATACTATAGAGCCTGCTGCAGCTTGGGCTTTGCTTGTTCAGCTCTCCAGGTACGAGTTTTATCTCGACCGCATCCTCGTCCCAACATTTATAATATCAAGAGGAGAGCTTAAAGGATATAGTAAATGAGGTTACAATATATATATATATACATAACGTATCACAATACATATTCATAACATATAGTATTTACGCAAATATTTTAAACCAACATAAAATAATTATCATAAAAAATTTTCAAAAATTTTGAGATATACGCACATATCGGCCTCACTCATTCTAGAAAATTCTTAGTGGACTCTATACATGAATCCTAGGAAACTCTATCCTAGCTCCATAATTTGACACAGGAATGATCCTAAGGATACTGGAACTAGAGCTCTGATACCAACTGTGACGTCTCAGGGTTCACACAAGGCAGCAATCCAAGGAGAAACCCGGATTGTCAAACCTACCAAGCACCAAACACCATGATACGACATGTTTCACCATCATAGTCATTATCTCTCTAGTGGAAACAACAAATAGGTAAAGGTACGAAACAAGCAAATAATAGAAGTAGTACAAAATCAGATATGCACAGAAGAAGTATATCAACAAATGAACCCAACTGAAATAGAATGAAAATATCTCTAAGTCTGAAATACATCTCAACATAATGAGTCAAATGAAATCTCACTAAGGCACACAGCCTCTACAAAATGAATACAACTCTAAAGTCTGAACAATGAACATAACTATACAGTGAAGCTTCAGCTACTAAGACTGTGTGATAGCGACTATGCTAGAACTCTGTCATCCCGCGGCTCTCCGAAACTCTGATTAGCCTGAAAGAGATAATTTAAACAAAAAGAACAACAACAAGAGTGTCAGAGCGCTACAGCAAGATCACCTCTATCTGCCCCAGGGGAAAGACTGCTAGATGAAGTGGAGGCTCTATCTATTAAGCATAGTGTACCTATATTATTTTTTCCGTATCTAATAGAGTTAATATTTAGACACCTACAAGATGAGACGTAGTACGTCGAGCGAAATAATCCAAACAAGGAAACTCTCATATATATACCATATGTCTCAAATTATAGATCCCTAAATATCAATTCCAACTTTATGAATAAAAACAATACTTAAAAGAAAAACTCCAAGCCTCAACCATATAGAACCAATGTCAAAATCTCGAACTACTTCTCAAGTAGTTGGCACAATAATAAGAGAATATCATCCAACTCAAAAATGACCATAGGCCATATCCTGTATGCCACAAATCAAAGAATGTACCCTACTCATGGGTAATCTAACATGGGAGTAACTAAAACTGATAATGCATATATGTGTACATCTCTTTGTGCAATAGCGATACTCTTATAATATTCTTACTCAATCGCTCTGCGGCAATAGATTTTGTCTCTCTATTCCGGATACATGAAATGATGATACTTTTGTAATACTCTTACTCAATCATCCTGCGAAAATAGGTTTTATTTCCCTATTCCGGATACATGAATAACGATACTATTATAATACTATTACTCAATCGTCCTGTGAAAATAGGTTTTTATCTTCCTATTCCGGATACATGAAATATCGATACTTTTGTAATACTCTTACTCAACCGTTCTACGGAAATATGTTTTATCTCCCTATTTTCGGATACATGAAAAATGACTATACTCTCCCATATGTATTCATCAGCTCAACATGAGATAAAAATATGTTAACACAACATAATCTAAGTGTACGTGCATATATCTCGGTGTGCGTGTTCATAACTAGTGTTTACCTTCATCTCAGGTGTTAAACAACTCTTAAGCGTCATAATATATCAGTACAAGATCGAGAAACTCTCTCGAAAACCAAACAAAGCCAAACAAATATGCACATGCCATAAAAGGAGTTGGCGGTCGACCGCAATTATGCGACCGTCGACCGCTACAGGTTTTCAGGGTTGCCCAGGCTTCTTCCAGGCACGCGGTCGACCGCTGCTAAGGCGCGGTCGACCGAACACAGAAATTCTAGAAACGTGCAGGTTTCTGCACAGTGTTGTGTTCATGTTGACTTTGTGATTCAAACATGTTTAAAACATACTGAAACATATATAAAACATACAACAACACTTAAACTTTGATAATCACTTACTGAAATTTTCTCGAACATAAATCAAACTCTTGTATTAATCTAATTAGGGTTTTTTAACCTAATTAACCAAATACTTCAATTTAAAGCATGAACTTTTGACATATTAAATATAAGCATAATTGCCAAACATCTCAGAAAGATATACATTCATTAAATCATATTTTTAACACGTAGGTATCACAAACCTAGGGTTTTCTCATCTTTAATCCACATGTAAACTAAATTAAATGTTAAATTAGGGTTTAAACATGATTAGAACATGATTAACAAGTTAAAAACGAAATTTTAAAGAACCCTAATGGTCATGATCATGTTTTTATTATAAACAATAAGAAAAACATGTAGATCTAACATTTGTTTCAGATCTAACAACAAAAATCTAATCTTTTTCACATTAGATTAAGATCTAAGTATGTAAACACAAATTAAACTTCTAAGCTAGTTATTTAACTATGGGGATGAGTTTGGATGCAAGTGATCTTGCCTTTGCACGTGAACAAGCTTCTGAAACGAACAGAAAATGATCTTTCGATGCCAAACATCACAATTCCTCGCCTTTCCTTCAACAAACACCCCGAGATCTCTCCCAAAACTCACAATTAGGGTTAGGGTTTAAGGAGGAAGGTTGCTGGTGTTAATCTCACGTGAAAAAGGGTTAAAAGAGCTTTAAAATGAGTATATACACATAAGGTAACAACTGGGTTCGGTATAAACAAAACCTAACCCGAAACAAACCTGACATAAACAGATTCGCCCAGCGGTCGACCGCCGCGGTCGACTGCGCAGGTTTCTGGGCCGTGCTCATACTGGAGTTTGGTAAAAAGGCTATAACTTTCTCATCTGATCTCGGAATGAGGTGATCTAAGATTTGTTGGAAAGCTATTGAAGAGACCTACAACTTTGGTCATTTACACGTTTTTAGATTATGACTGCATCGATGTGTAAAACATAGAAACTCTCAACTGGTCATTATTCCCAGATTTTCACTCTTTTGGCATTTGTACATGTTTTGTGCCTTTGTACTCATATTTTTACAAATATACATTAAATTGATCTCAAATCAATTCTTATCGTACTCAAACATCAAGATATTTTATTTTTCACTATATAACATATTTATCATTATTTATCATAAAATATTCAAATTTACGGGGTTTTACAATCTCTAACTCTATCTAATTCTCATGAAGTTATTCAGAGAATCAAAGACATAATCCCAACAGTTTATCCTTTGTTGGGTTTGTATTCAATGAGATTTTTATACATTTATGACCTTTCGGGAAAATCCTCTTATTTGGGTTGGACTTTCTTTTGAGGAGTGAGTTATAGTGACACATCAGCTTTTTCATGCTTGTTAAGTATGCATCCAAATAAAGAAAAGTTGAGCAAGTTCACTATTGAAGACATAATTTGATAACTATCCAACTTTTCCCACCGAAATATATGCAACAAAATAAGTCCCGATGGTGTCCCATCGCCTCTTCATGTTTGTCTATTTGAATGAACTTCAGATGCATCCTTTGGATCATGAGGGTGTAATCACTTATATTTTGTAATGTATTTTGTTAGTATTTACACCTTCTAAACTTTATGTTATATTATTTCTGCCGCTTGATTTAGAAGCTGAATAATGATATAGAATTATAATTCATATTTTGCCCTTAGTTCAGTTGAAAAAGACTAGTTGCTCTCTAAAGTGAGGGGAGAAGTAATGTCGTCTAAGGTTTCAGAAATTAGAAATGCTAACTAAAAGGTCCAGAAAATATCATGTGCTGCTAGAAGTTCTAACTCTTGAATCTGAACACCTACTAATTATTTTACAATCACTTCCCCCACTTACAAATTTTTTTCCCACTGAGGTAAAATTTCAGCTTCAAATCATTATCTGGATTTTCATAAATATGGTTATGCATATGAATAATTTTAAATATTAGCTAAATTACCAGATTGACATCTTATTCAGTTATTCTTGACCCATTTTATCACTTTGGTAATTTTTCTTGCTGCGGTGTCATTTAGGTTTTTTCTTCATGACCCATTGTGCAAATAGACCCAAAAGTTGACCACTGGTAAAAATCACCCGTGAATTGCCGAAGTAGAGTGTATCAAAAAGAGTAATTATTTTGATGACTAGAGCACGTGCTCCTCTCCCTCTTAATTTCATTCAAAACTAGGGCAATAAATTATGGTGAAGCTTAAATCAATAATCCCCCTTTCAAGTTCAGCTTAGTCTTTTCCAAAATTCTTTTATTCAATCCACCTCTCTTTGAATTTGATTTAAGCTCTAACCTCATTTCTTCCTAATTTTGTAATTTAGCTTTTAAATATCTGAGTCATCTAAATGAATATTTAAATATCCTATGAGTATGTGATTGTACCAAAGATTAAACCATTTAGAATTGTGCAATACAAGACGTGTAGCTGTTTTCTAATTAGATGGACATTAAATTTGAATGGTTGCTCATTTACTCTTCTAATCTTTAGTCATAGTCAAAAAATATTTGTATAGATTTGATGCGAAGTCGACCACGTGAAAAGGTCAGTATGCGAATAAAATGAAAAGATCCTACAAATGTCGTGAATTCTAATATCCCCTGTGGTTTGCATTTCCAACCTTAATGATTGCTTTGAATCACTTTACATGGTCTTGGCTTAAATATTTTTTGAACTAATATTCTTTCCTTTTCTCATACAATTAGAGGAAATATTTCCAAAATAAGACTAAGCTTTTAGGTAAAAGATTCCTTATTAGAATTATTGTGAAGAAAAGGAAATCCATTATATGTGATAGTAAAGACGAAAACATCAGACGCCTTACTCTAACTAAATTTTGACTCCAAGGACGGAGTATAGTCAATCAACTTTATGAAATTCTCCAAATAATACCCTATATATGCTTTGGCATTTGATGCTAACCATGCTACAATATTTTATTTATTTGTTTATTAATAAGCATTGCGATATAATAACTTGTTTTGCTAGGCACCAGGGCACATTGGTTAATTGGAAAACCTTCACTGTATTATGATATTACTACAACAACAACTCTACAAATCAAAATTATTCATTTATATCTAAAATTCTTCAGCTCAAACAAGAGTATCATCATATCATTGGAGACATCCACTAATTCTTATTTAAATATGCAAATCTTAATTGTTGAAATAAATAAATAGTTATGATTGAATAAAGGGATTAGTTGCATACATAGTCCTTGTACTATCACCTTGTGCTAACTTATTACCTTTTAATTATGACATTGACAAATAGACCCTTAGAACTTAATGGAACGTCTGCTATCCGTTGGATAGTGAACTGTTTCCGACGAGGTTCTAATGATTTCAGAAAATCAACCCGATCAATTCCAAATTTAAGAGGATTAAACAAATGAAAACGCTGCAACATCACAAAAGACCTATGTGAAATTAACCCTTGAATGAAAGATCTATCTAATTTCCATCTACAAAAAGTAATACCCGAATTAGAGGCACATTAAGTTTGAGAAACAACTAATTTTTGGAGCTCAAAAAGTTTTCAAAATGTCCAAAATTTTAAAGTTGTCCACTGAGGTAATAACCCAAAGGGAACATTTCATGGAGGTAATGTTTTTACCTCCATGAAAGTGAGATAATGTTTTTTAGGTTAGATAATGTTTTTTAGGTAATGTTTGATGAACGGAAAACTAGAAAATGAAAAGGTAATTAACAAATAAAGGATTAGGTAAAAGCGTAAGAAGATTGACAAAAGTGAGTGTTGCATACGTGTCGCAATAATATGGAGGACATGTGCGCATGCACTAATTTGTACCATGTTCTAGAATCCAACTCCTATATTTATTTGCTCCTAGGTTAGATGAATGTGCACACTGTCTATGGTTAAATATTATCATTATTTCTTTTTAGTCAATTTCTTTACTGTAGTGAAATATTTTTTTTATTTTCATGTAAAAAAATAAACGGTTTATTATCTATATATCTATATAGTTAATCAAAAGTATTAAAATTATCATAACCAGAGTCAAAATTACATAGTCAATCTTCTTAGTTAGCCAGCTATTAAATTTTTAATTAAAATGCCTATTGAACAAATAATTAACATGCCTATTATTTTAAATTAACATACCTATTGTACATCTAAAAGAGTAGCAATTGGTGATGAGCCTAAATATTTTAAAATAATACATATCAAATATCTCATAGTCAAAACATTAAAAAAATGAAAATGTGTGGCTAAAACTAATTTATACCTCTTTTTGTGTTTGTCTACAAAGTATAATATTTGAAAGATAGAATGTTTAAAACCAAATGCATTAAATTAGAATTTAATGGTAAATTAAGAGTCCTTATTTTAGTAATTTTACGCACATAATTTTTTCTAATTAACATACTATTGAACATTTCAAGAGCCAAAATATTCACGTTTTCACTTTTTAAACTACCCTTTTCTAATCATTAAAAAAATCCTTTCCATTGAGTTAGTTGCTTTTACTAAACTGTTGCATCTATTCTATTTGATATAGTAAATTATTACGTAAACAATATATCTTATATTTGTTGCAGATAACTAAGCGAATAAAGTATAACATTTTAAAGGCTAAACATAAAAAAAAAACTCCCCTTAACTTTGGACGATAATTAGATAACCACGTATAACTATGAAAATGTTAAAAAAGAACCCTTAAGTTTAGAGTTTGTTAGAAAACTCCTTCAACTTTGAGATTATTTGAGGTAACTTTGCAAACGTGATGAATTTGAGAGGTTTTTAAGATAAAATCTT
Source organism: Asparagus officinalis (assembly GCF_001876935.1). Classification (NCBI taxonomy): domain Eukaryota; kingdom Viridiplantae; phylum Streptophyta; class Magnoliopsida; order Asparagales; family Asparagaceae; genus Asparagus; species Asparagus officinalis. Next base: position 77,267,413 of record NC_033800.1, read on the forward strand.
AAAGTTAAAGGGGTTTTCTGATGAAATGTAAAAGTTAAAGCGTGGTTTATGATAATCACTATACTCAAAAATCTACCATGTAAAGGCAATACATGAAACCATAATAATATTTAAACTTCAGAAAAAAAATTAAATTGGGAAAAGATATATAACTGCTTTGAACGAAGTTATCAGTTATTAGCTAAGATACAAGTGCTATGCCTGTATCTATACAGGTAGGTCTGCCTTTTTTTAACTAAAGTTGTGGTGATGAGTAAAGTTGAGGGAACAAAACAGTTTTGAGAAAAATTTAGAATTATCATGATTTAGGGGTAAATTTAAAAATATCTACAATTTAGGGGGTACATATTGAAAAAATTCAAAATTAAAATATGGCTAAATTTTACTAAACCTCTAATAAGTCTCATGTTTGTAACCAAATCCCCAATATCTTAAAAACTCTCACTAATCCCCTAATAACCATTTGTAGAAAACCCTCAAAATTAACATTATTAGTTACATATAGTCAAATGATTAAAATACATCCCAATAACTGTAGGCAATAAAAACCACCTTTATCCCTATCAGAGAAGTTCAAAACAAGACTGCTAAAACCTCAAATAGCAAAAAGGGGGAAAATGCTGATATCTCTCAAACCGTAAGGAATTTGGCAAAACAGAGGAAGCAAACCAAACCCTTTAGGTTGGTTTGGTCGGCTTCGTCTCGTCGAGATAGTCAATTTTCATATATAATTCATCCAATTCCGACTTACGGTTTGAAAGTTATGATCTGTTCTTCGTGGCATGTTCTGGAGCTCGCCTGAAGAGCAAGCTCGCTTGCAAAGGAGCTTAGCTCGCCTGAAGGCTTGAAACTCGCTTGCACAGCCTCGCCTGCAGAGCTCGCCTAACAGCTTGAAGCTCGCCTAACAGCTTGAAGCTCGCCTGCATGATCCAAGCTCGCCTGAAGGCTTAAAGCTCGCATGCATAAGGCATGCTCGCATGCACAGCCTCGCCTGCAGAGCTCTCCTAACAGTTTGAAGCTCACCTGCATAAGGAAAACTCGCCTGACAGCGCGAAGCTCACCTGAATAAGGCAAGCTCGCCTACAGGGTCGCCAGCTCGCCTGCAGGGTTGCTAGCTCGCCTAGCCTATCAGCCGCCCACTTGAAGCATGAGAGCAGTTAAATCCCTTGATTTAAGGGATTGGTTATCCTCATGACCATACTCAGCATGGAAATTGTCACTTCCCACAATTTAAGGGAGTGGGTACACCCACTCCACATGATTGAAGGGAGTGGGCATGACTCTCCTTGGCTACTTATAAGCCACGTTTGGCTATATGAAAGGGGGTTGTAGACAGTAAAAATTACCTTGGAAGACGAAGCACAAGACTTGCCTGCATATTCAAGCCGTCCGCACAGCTTAGAAAATAAGCTCACCCAAGGGCTTGGCTCGCTAGCACGAGCTAAAGCCACGCGATCACCAGGTTCGCCTACATCGGGTGACCATAGACCCGCCTGCATGAAGATCGCCTCGCCTGCGCGAGTCAAGAGCTGAATTCGCCTGCAAACGGCAAGCTCGCCAAACTCGCCAGAGTACTTGGCAGCCGCTATACCACATACAGGGATGGACCTTCCCACTTCCCACGACGTGAAGGGAAGGGGCATAGTACTCCGAACCCATCAAGTAGCCGATCACAGTACGAGGGGTTGGTCAAATCCATGTGTTTTCGGAAAAAGTTGCCTTTATTGTCGAATTCATTATAATATGATTTGCTTACAAAGAATTCAAAATATTCAATAAAAGAATAAGAAAAAATTGAAAGATTACAACTTTTTGAAAATAACACAAGATCCGTTCGTCGTCTCTTGCTTGCGTGGGTCTTTAGCCGGTGACGGGGATGTCGATATCCGTGGACTACCTGACAATCAGATTAGATCCAAAACTTCGTCGATCTGTGAAGGAATCTAGAAGCAGAAGCTCTTATCTCGGCAACGGCGAGATAATCGGTCTTCTTAGAATTATCACAACGGGATAATTCTAAGGATCGGATGCGGGCGGTGCAGATCTGAAGAAGCTTTCTCTCCTGTGTTGAAGAACTTGATCAATCTTCAATCCGACAGGGCTTCGCCAATTCTCCAAAAATCCAGATCCGAAAAATGAGCACCTGAGGCCTGTATTTATAGGCTTGGAAGAGGTTCGGGCGGTTAAAACCGCACAACGGCGGGTTTCTGAGGCTGGAGACACCCCAGGGTGTCTCAGCGAGGCCGAGACACCTCGGGTGCCCCAGTTCAGCCTGAGACGCTCCGTTATGCCTGTTTGTTCGTTTTCGCCGTAACTTCTTCATCCGAACTCAGATTTGAACGGTTCAAAGTGCGTTGGAAAGCCGATGAGGAGTTCTATAAGTTCTGATGATTAGATTATCAGTTGAACAAATGAGACACGAAGGGTATTTCGCCGTTTGTGAACGATACGAGGTTCCCGATCAGTTCGCGTCTTTGTTATTCTGAAATTCTATTGGTTTACGTAGTTCGTCGATTCACTTCAAGATTTCATTGTTCGCGGGAAAAGTTGGTGTTTTCTTCATTATCGATGTCATTGCACTCAGTTAACAACTTTATGCGTTACAAAGAGATCCGGTCTTTTTATAAGATCCGGCTTACAATGAAAATCAAAATAAAACAAAGAAATCAAAATTACAACTTCTCTCTTTTACCGAACAAATCACAAGATCCTGTTATTCGGTCTCTTGCTTCTGTGGGTTGTTTGCCTGCGCCGGGGTTGCTTACCGTGGACCACCGCGTGATCTGGATCCAAGCAGATCTACGACGTATTACGGGTATTATCCCACCAAGGAGATAATAGCCGGGAGGGATCGTTTCACCAAGGAAACGACCGCTCGAATCTCGGGATCTAAGAACCAAGCTTAGATCCGGAGTGTGACGACGTAGATCTGAGGATTAGACTCTCTCGAACTCCTGCCTTTTTTGGTGCGGGTGCTCGCTAAGAATCAAATCCGGGTCTCCAAGTCTTCAAGCCTTCAGATCTCCGAGTTGAGGTGACAATCCGGCAGAGTTTTGGCTCTCTCAAAAGTTTCAGAAGCCCCTCCAAATGAACGAGTACCAGGCCTATTTATAGGCTCTCAGAACTGTGCGTTTGCACAGTTCTGAGCCTAGCCACCCCTAGGTGGCTCGGCCATAGCCGAGCCACCCAGGGGTGGCTCGGCCTAGGCTCTCAGAACTGTGCGTTTGCACAGTTCTGAGCCTAGCCACCCCTAGGTGGCTCGGCCATAGCCGAGCCACCCAGGGGTGGCTCGGCCTTAGCCGAGCCACCCTGGGGTGGCTCGGCCACCGAGCCACCCTAGGGTGGCTCGGCTTGGGCCGAGCCACCTTAGGGTGGTTCGGTTCGGGCCGAGTTCCCCCAGGTGCGCTGGTTTTGTCGTTTTCCGTTGTTTCCGGTTGTTTTGTCCGTTGTTCGGTTGTTTTGTTGATTTGTTGACTTGATTCCGGATTTGGCAGTAAACTCAGTCGGTGTTTGAGTTCAAATCCACTTTGTTGGAAGACCCGTCGACTCCCCGAACCACTAACGTTGTTCACATGCAGTTCGTTAGCTTTGTAGCCTCTTTAGTTCGTTTCGTTGCTTGAACGTTCGTCGATTTGTCGAATCATCGCGCCGAGCTGTGTCAAGGGACCTATAAGCAGTTTTATACGCCTACAGATACCCCCTCCAAAGCTTTTCAGCCTCGTTCTTTTATAGAAGAGTCTGGAATGCTTTGGATATGATTGCCCCTACCCTTTGTCGGTGTAACGGGACCTGGAAATGACTTTTGTTCTGTATTCCTTCAATCCTTCGGGCCATTCAGTGCTTTGTAGAATGCCTGTAGGGGTTCCGGTGCTGCATTTATTGTCTGACCGTTGTTGGAATTTGAACTTTGAAGTCGATTCCTGATTTTTTCAATCTTTAACTCGTGTTGGTTGGTTCGACGTGCAACTAACGCTCGATTGTCGGTGTTGAATCCTCACTTGTGACACGTTGTCCGACGTCGTGTTATTGAGTTATCCTTAAGAATATTTTTAGAAAAATATTCTCCAGGAACTTCTCAACAACAATAGGAAATAGTTTATACTCGTATACCTTATTGGAGTAAATCCGTGCTCAAATGATCAGAACCGGTCCAAAGATGTCTCAAAAAAGGCAGTATTTGGGCTCAAAATCTTTCTGACCCTTCCCAATATGTGGGAGAGGGGTTAACTAGGTGAGGGATCGAACCATTGATTGATCTGAATTCGTTTCGATGCTTAATTTAGCTCCAATTTGAATTCTGGTTCGAATTTGGTTCAAACTGGTTCGAAATTGACCCAAACTGGTCCAATCTAACTCAATCTGGTTCAATCTGGCCTATTCTGGCTCACTCTGGTCTGGTCTAGTCCAGCCAGGTTCAATCTGGTTCAATTGGGCTCATTCTGGCTCAATTTGGCTCATTCTGGCTCAGTCTGGTCCAATTTGGCTTGGTCTGGTTCAGTCTGGTCTGGTCTGGTTCAGCCAGATCTGGTTTAAGGCTATAAAAGAGGGTTTTTTGGCTTCTTTTTTCTTCTTTTCCTCCTCTCTTCTAGGGCCGGCCCCCCCTCTTCCTCCTTTTTGAATTTTCTCTTCCCTCGAGCGTCTTTTCTCCTCGAAACTTTGATATTTATCCGAGATCTGGGTTTCCTTTTGATCTTGACTGAGAAATCCTTCAAAAAATCATTTTTTAGAATTCCTCTCAGACCCCTCGAGCACGTGGTGAAAGTTTCCTAAAAGGTCTCATCTTCGTTGGATCTCGAGCCTTTCTTCAGGTAAATCTTCCACAATTTGGATCTTTTTCATGCTCAATTTAATTCATGCATTTGTGGGGTTATATGTGAGGGTTGAGGGTGTGATTTGATGCCTCGAGCTAATCTTTCAGGGGGGTAAAAATGCAATTTTGAGGGGTTTTTATGCAAAAATTAGGGCTGAAATTATTTTTTGAATCTAACCCTTTGAGTTATTTTGCAGGCCGTCATGTCTCGCGCCTCGAGAGGTCGTTCCCCTGCCATGTCGGTTGATGGCGCGCCTCCCTCTTATGCTGGTGAGCTACTTTTTGCAAATAAACCCTTTTTTTTCTTATAAATTTGTAAATTGACCCTTTTTTAAACCCCACGTTGTTCTCCTTGGCGAGGCAATCGGGAAGAGCCTTGATTCTCCTTGGTGAGGATCGACGCTTCAAAGATATGTTTTGCTTGGTCAAAACCATATCTCAAAATTAAAGGGGGCGATTTGACACTACATTGCGTTTTATAAGGCAGGGATATGTTGTCGACATACCCTGTTTTGTGATTGCACAATGTGGCCAAATCGTCTCACCCTTTATAAGGCAATGACTCTATCTTAGCTATTTGTAAGATGAGTTCAATTTCCTTTTATAATCGAGACTAACCAGTGTTTAACTGTCTATTTTGCAGTGGGGTACCCTTCTGGATCATTCCCGTCCCACGCAATATATGGACGGCGTGGCGAGCATTATTCGAACTCCAACGATCCTTCCCCTATTCCAGCTACCCCTCAGTTTGCTTCGGACACGTCGACTGAGGTTGCCCAAGTGGTGAGGGAAGGTGGTCATCGAGCTATTCGCCAGCTAATCACAGATGCGCCTTTTGTGAAGGACGCCAGCTCTACTCAGCCTCTTCGAAAGAGCGATTTCCTATTTGGTGATTCTGTCGATGACCCAGAAGCCGTATTCATTGGTGCTGAGCATTGGCTTCACAAGACCGGCAATGGCTTCATATACTTGCCGGAGATTCCTCGGCATCGTTCATTGACTGAGCTCAGATGTCAGGCTGTGACACGGGAGATGTCGTGGCGCTTGACAGAGGATCATATGAGTGTCCATTGCGGCTATATCACTCATTCGGCGGTTCCTGGTTCGTGCAGAAGTCGTGTTACCGGATTGCGTCCTGGTGTATTGGGGCTGGACGAACCACCACGTAACGAGTTCCTTGCTACCGCTTCCACCTTGAGGAATCGTCTCGCTGTTCTGGGACGGGAGATGCCAGCGACACGTCACAGGTTTTACGGTTGGGTCCACTCTTCGGACAAGTCTTGGTGGAGCCGCATGACGACATACGTCTTGAGCCGATGGGGCGAGGAGTTGCATGCTTGCAGTTTGTATGCAGCCGTTCGTGCCACCGTGTATGGCTTGCCTGTCAGTTTGAGACATTTCTGTGCTTTGTTCGAGCTATATAATCCAGACTCGAACACTTTTCTGACCCGGCAGGGGGAGTTAGGCTTGGCTCTTCACGAGATGCACAGGATTTCTGGCTTGTCCATGGGACAGATGCTATACCAGGAGTACTTTCCTTCCAGTCATGAGTTGAGCCAATTAAAAGATCGCATGCCTGACCGTTATGAGACTCTATGGGACCTCACTTGTCATTACCATATTGCTTTGGCACAGTCGGAGCCCTTAGCAAAGAGGACCAAGGTATGTGTGAGTCTGAAACAATTTGCGAACTACTTGTTCAAGAATCTGGAGAGCACTCATGGCGAGGATATTTGTGAGCTGGCCCCATTCACTCCTTCAGAGGTGAACAGTCTACTGAAGAAGATCGGCGCTCAATCTTACACCACCGGCGGTCCTGAGGGTGGCTTTCCTGCGAAGACCAAGTTCAAGTCATTCTTGTGGCACGCTACCGCACCAATTCGACCAATGACACTTCTTGCTGGCTTTCTTGCTATCTGGTTGAAAAAGTGCGTGGTTCCATATCAGTCTGGCGACGCCTTGCCCTTGGAGGTACTTTACCCAGCAGTTCAGCTCGCCTATAAGAAGGAACTCTCACTTCTTCCGGTGATGGTGGCTAATATTCACCGAGGACTTCGACAGCTTTCCAGTGCGTTCACACGGAAGGAGACCGATTTACCAGGTCAGATTCCCACGCTTAAGGTGGAGCTCCCGTACGCTTATCTGATGGCCTGGTTTGTCCTTCATCGCTCGGATATGATGTCGGTGCCGAACGCCACAGACCATTCTGTTCCCCTGCTACAGTTGCTTGAGAATGGCAGGTGGGAGGGCCGCGGATTTTCTGATGTCAGACAGCAGTTGCAGGTCCATAAGTGTTGGGCATTCTCTACTTGTTTTCCGCAGTTCTCCGGTCGATATGGTGAATGCTTGATAGATGATGAGAGGCCTAGAGAGTACCGGACTTATTTAGACATCGGCTGCTTCAACTGGCTAGTGAATATTAGGCCCGGCTATCTGACTTTCCGGGTGAGGGATCAGTGCTTCATCGAACCATATCTACCGTGCCGATTCGCTCGCCAGTTTGGCTATGACCAGCTTTACATTGGGAATCCTCGTCAGCAGCTTCGTACTCATAGTGGTTTGATAGACGGTCTCCGCGCTTGGTTGTGGACCGTGACTGGCTGTACTGGTGTTAGATTTAGTCTCCCGAGTGCTGACCGGCAGTTGAACCTTACTTTCTTGAGCTGCAAATGGTTGTTAGCAGCCAACAAGACTATCCCTGTGAAGCCAATCGCAGAGTTAGAGGCTGAGGCAGCTTCCCAGGTTGATTCCCGCAGGATTCGGGAAAACGCCCGGGCACAGAGGATACGGAACAAGACTCGTCGGATTGACGAAGAGGGACAGAGGACATTCCATTCCACAGACGAGGCTTCAGGCGGGGATCCCGAAGATTACGATGACTTTTCCGAGCGAGGTTTGCACTTCATCTTTTTCTTCTATCTTCCAGAAGTGTTGAAACTGACTATGGTTTGATGTTCCAGAGACCACAGTTGCTCAGGATGAAGATTTCCGTTCTCCTCCCCAGGCGAGACCTTCGATCCCTATTGCTAGGCGGAAGAGATTGGCCCGCAAACCTCGTGTAGCTTCACGAGCATCTGACATGGATCTGGCTGGAGATGACCCTATTAGTGACAGAGGTAACGTCTACTCTTTGAACCATTTTCTTGGTTATTCTGAACATTGACTCATGCTTTTCCATTTCTATATAGGAGTGCGTGGGGAGGATGAGATGAGTCCCGATCCTGTTCCCTTATCTCCCGATGAGTCTGACCCACTACCCCCTGTAGAGAAGTCTACAGGGGTTGCTGACATTAGGGAGGAGATCAGTGTAGGACCAGATTCTGTGAGTCAAGGTACATCTATCACTGACAGCGTATTTCTTTAGATAATACATTAATGAATTTGTGTATCCTCTAACTGTCCTCTACTCCTTGCTCCTTCAGATAATTTGCAGGAGGCGAACCTTGGAAACGAAGAGGCTGATGCACCCGTGAGAGGTAACTCATTTCCATTAGTTGTAGTCTCTTCATTATTCTTTGGCACTTATATTCTTTTATGTCAGATTTCTCCATCGACGATTTTGACGAGGGAAGCCTGTTTGCGGACACTCCTATGATGCACTACATATATAGCTCACCTCAGATTAATGACCAGCTACCTGGAGACATGTTTCCTGAGTCCGCATTTGCTAACAATCCTGAGGATGGTTCCTTTGAAGGTATGTGCCTCCTGCTGAGTTGATTATAGGACTAGTCGACCTTGACTAATGCAGCTATAATGTAACGCCTCTGCGAATTCTGTTTTGAATTTGACAGGAGCTTTTGTTGAGAAAGACCATGTTGAGCCGGCTGTGCGACCAACTCCACCAGTCGATGCAGCTACAGTTGTTACATCTCCATCACCCCCAGTGACTCGAGGGGAAGGAGGTATAATTTAATTAGCTGAGCGATGCCGTTCATTTCCTCATTGAGGCTTTTGACGAACTTCTCTTCTTTGTGTAGGGCTTCCTTCTCAGCTTCATATCCTCGTTAAGGAGTTGTTATCAGGGGATGACCCTGAGAAGATCATCATCAGCGTAGAAGTCCGCTCTTATTTCTCCTCCCTGACTGTTATAATTGGCAAACTCCTCCACGACGGACTTTCTCTTCGCCAATTTAAGCCCTACCTCGATTCCAAGATAAACTTGATTAGGGACATAGGATGTCCGGATCTAGCGACGGCTATGGTTGATGACCTTGATCGCTTAGAGCGTGAGCTTCAGATGTTTCATGAGCTCCGGGATACAGGTGCCTCTTCATTCGTTGCTGCCGAGTTGGATGCTCGCTTACAGACATGGCGCAGTACTCGGATGGTTGCTGAGCTCGAGATTCAGGTGCAGCGGGACCGCATAGATCGAGTTGAGGCTGATTTCGCCACTAGATCTTCTTTCCTCGAGGAGCTTGATTCTCAGATAGATCAGCTCCGACGAGAACTCCGTGAGAAGGAAGACACAAAGATGCAGAATCAGCAAGCAAATGCTGCTTTATCTGATGAGCTGAAGTCCTTGAAGCAGAGACTGGCTGAGACAGAGGAGGATGCTGTGAGGACTTTAGCTGCGAACGAAGAGTCTGTTAGAGCTGAGTTGCAGGAGGAGCTTAGACGCTCTTATGACGAGAAGTTATCTGAATTCAGTCAGCAGATTCTTAGCCATGGGCTTGATGTATGATTTTATTTGCTGAAAACCTTGACATTTGATTCTCTTTAGTGGAATTGGTTTTTATCTTTATCTTTATTATGATTCCTCATCACGTTTGAAATGATTGACCATAATACTCATAGGATTTTTGGCAAACCCCCAGCCTTCAACGGGTTTGATTAGCCTTTACCGACTACCGTTTGAGTCGGGCTAGCATGCGGATTATCGGAATCCGTTCCGCATGTAACGTTGTGCTAAGGGAATGAACTCCCTTAGACTTCGTGCTATGATGTCGAATACATAGACTTCGCCATTGTTACGGGAATAGGCTACCCGGCGACACGTGTTAGGTGTTGACTTTAGGATTTTTGGCTAACCCCCAGCCTTCAACGGGTTTGATTAGCCTTTACCGACTACCGTTTGAGTCGGGCTAGCATGCGGATTATCGGAATCCGTTCCGCATGTAACGTTGTGCTAAGGGAATGAACTCCCTTAGACTTCGTGCTATGATGTCGAATACATAGACTTCGCCATTGTTACGGGAATAGGCTACCCGGCGACACGTGTTAGGTGTTGACTTTAGGATTTTTGGCTAACCCCCAGCCTTCAACGGGTTTGATTAGCCTTTACCGACTACCGTTTGAGTCGGGCTAGCATGCGGATTATCGGAATCCGTTCCGCATGTAACGTTGTGCTAAGGGAATGAACTCCCTTAGACTTCGTGCTATGATGTCGAATACATAGACTTCGCCATTGTTACGGGAATAGGCTACCCGGCAACACGTGTTAGGTGTTGACTTTATCCCTACTTAGGCTTCGGGATAAAATACCCCAGAATCGGACTCTGGTGTCTTTTTGTTCGGAAAAAGACTAAACCGGCGACGCGTGTTAGGCGTCGGCATATCCTTTCTTAGGATTCAGGATGAAATTCCCCATGCGTGTAAGGCATGGATTTTGGTGTTATTAATAACAACCTGCCGCAATGTTGAATATGCGGACGAGTGTTCTTTTTAACGGTTAAGAACTAACCGGCAGCGCAGGTTAAGCGCAGACTTATCCTTGCTTAGGTTTCAGGATAGAATACCCCAGAATCGAACTCTGGTGTCTTTTTGTGCGGAAAAAGACTAAACCGGCAGCGCGTGTTAGGCGCAGACTTATCCCTGCTTAGGATTCGGGATAAACTTCCTAGGATGAATCCTAAATTGATAAATTTCGGAAAAGATCGATGCGGGAAAGGCAGAATTTTATATTCTATTTCCCGGTCTTCTTTTAGGGTGAAGGCGAACCCGAAAACAAGGAAGGAAGAATTTTATATTCTATTCCCTGATCCTGGAAAGGAAGAATTTTATATTCTATTTCCAGCGAGGAAGAAACTAGAAGTGGGGTGTCCACTCCGAGAATCTGGAAAATTTAGATAAACTTGCCTTTTATAGGATGAGTTATCTAAACTGAAAATGGGTTCTTCGTTTATCGAAGTGGAATTTTCAACTCCGGTTATAACCATGAACAAGGTTTAACCAAAGAGAAAAAGGGAAGGAGTTCTTTCGTTTATCGAAAAGGGACTCCGAACTGAAAGTGGACCTCTTGCTCATGGAGAGAATCAAGAGGGCCAGAAAAACATTTTTGGTGGACTCACTGTCAATTGAAATTGATCAGTGAGGGATTTTGGTGGTGACAATGATTTTGGGTTATCCTCTAGAATATTAAGTGTAATATTCTTCAAGGAACTTCCCGGTAAACGAGTTATCCTGAATGTACTAGGGATAGTACTTTTTCAGGAACTTCCCATTTATTGGCATTAATTGCCTGGCGCCCTCTTGAGTAATCAGGCGATATGCGCCGTTTGAATAGACTGTGTCTATTACAAACGGTCCTTCCCATTTGGGTTCGAATTTACCTTTCTTCTTGGAGGTGAGAATTATTGGTCGGCGAGCAGCGAGGACCAGATCTCCTTCCTTGAAGCTTCTCTGTCGGACTCTTTTGTTAAAAGCCCTTGACATCCTGGCTTGGTAAAACTCGATGTGTTGTTGAGCCTCCAAACGCTTTTCATCCAGCCTCTCGAGCTCTTCGAGACGCTTCTGATGTTGTTCTTCGGTCGTCATCTCCGTTGCGAGAGCGATCCGAAGGGAGGGAATTTGAATTTCCAAAGGTAGCACCGCTTCGCATCCATATACTAACGAGTACGGAGTAGCTCCCGTAGGAGTGCGTATGGTGGTGCGATAAGCCCAGAGTGCTTCACCGAGTTTATCGTCCCAGTCTCGTTTATTGGTCTTCACGAGCTTTGACAAGATCTTGATGATCGTCTTGTTAAACGCCTCCGCTAATCCATTCGCGGCGGGATAATAAGGTGTTGATGAAACATCTTCAATTTTGAACTTGTCGCAGAATCTGACGAAGGCATTGCTTATGAACTGTGGACCGTTGTCATGAATGATCCTTCTTGGCACGCCGTGTCGGTAAATGACATGATGCTTGATGAAATTGATGACGTTGTTCGTCTTCACTTCTCTAAGCGGAATCGCTTCAGCCCACTTTGAGAAATAATCTGTGATCGCGAGGATGAACCGATCACCTTTGACTGAAGGGGGAAAAATAGGACCGACTATGTCCATGCCCCAAGTCTCGAACGGCCAAGACGTGGTTGACGTGTGCAACTGCTCTGGCGGTTGATGCATATAATTCGCATGTATCTGGCAAGCGTGGCATTCTCGTGCGTATTCGATTGCGTCACGAACCATCGTTGGCCAGAAATATCCCATCCTCCTGATGCGATCATACAGTTTAGGACCGGGCTGATGCGCACCACATTCTCCTTCGTGTGCTTCCTTAAGAACTTCCTTTGCTTCTCTGTTCGAAAGGCATCGGAGTAAAAGACCGTCGTACCCTCTACGGTATAATGTATGGGTTTCAGTATTATAGAAGAATCTTGGAGCTCTTCGGCGGATTGATTCCTTTTCTTTTACATCCTCTGGCAAGATACCATATTGGACGTAGTCGATGATAGGAAAACGCCAATCTCGGGACTCAGACCCAATTTGAGTTGAATTCACCTCTTTGGCGTTCACGTTTCTATCCTCTTCTTCTTCAATCTCCGTACTGTATATGGGTACGCAGAGTTGATGCGTCCGTACTGTGACTAACAGCTCAGCTTCGGGAGGCTGTGCCAGTGATACTGCTAGTGCCGCCAGTGCGTCTGCATAAGCGTTCTGGAGACGAGGGATGTATTCAATAAAGAATTCTTCGAAAGATTCCGCCATTTTGATGGCTTCCTGGTGGTACGGGATCAGGTCTTGATTCCTGACTTCATACTCACCGCGAACTTGGTTGACTATCAATTGCGAATCTCCAAAAGCTTCGAGATATTCGACCCCCAGCTCTTTGGCGAAACTGAGTCCAATGAGAAGCGCGTTGTATTCGGCAACATTATTGGAGCACGGACTAGTCAACGAATAAGCCCGAGGCATCACGTGCTTTCCAGGGGAGATTAAGACGACTCCAACTCCAGAGGAAACTGTAGGACATCCCGGGGTTATTACTCTATTAACTGCCCTTGAGGCACCATCGAAGTATAATTGCCATACTTGTTGGTGTGATGTGGTGTTAACCTCGTGGGTTTCATCCGGCAAGTCATCATATACTTCTGCCGTATCTGTGGTCGGGTTTGCCGCCAAAAGGTCACAAATCGCCTGTCCTTTTATCGACTTCTGCTGCTTGAAGTGCAAATCGTATTGGGACAAGAGAAGGGCCCACTTCGCTAGTCGCCAATTCATAGAGGCCGGTTGCGTCATAAACACCCGTACTGGATTAACGTTGGAGATAACGTAGATCGTCTGTCCCACTAGGTAATGCCGCATCTTTTGCATCGCAAATACCAATGCAAGGCATTCTTTCTCAATCATCGGATATCGAGACTCAGCGCCTACCAAGGTCCGACTGAGGTAATAAACTGCCTGTTCGTGACCGTTATCATCGTCTTGCGCTAGTAAGGCACTTATCGAGTGGTTCATCGCCTTGAGATAAATCAAGAACGGTTTACCAGATTTCGGTGCAACGAGAACAGGAGGGTTCGCCAGATATGTTTTGATATCTTCGAACGCTTTTTGGCAGGCATCATCCCAGATGAATGATACTCCTTTCTTGTTCAGCTTAGAGAACGGTTGGCACTTCCCAGAAAGATTTGAGATGAAACGCCGGATATAAGCTAAACGCCCTTGCAATCCTCTGAGTTCTCTCAGATTCCTCGGGGGCTGCAATTCATGTATCGCCTTCACCTTATCAGGATCGATATGTATACCCTTAGTGGTGACGACGAACCCAAGAAATTTTCCGCTGGACATTCCAAGAAATGATTTAGTGGGGTTCATCTTCAACTGATGACTCCTCATGAGATCGAACATTGTCTTCAAATCCTTGATGTGATCTTCCTTGTTGCGGCTTTTCACAACCAAATCATCAACGTAACATTCGACTGTTTTCCTGAGATGTTCTTGGAAAATCTTAGTCATCGCTCGCTGGTATGTGGCACCGGCATTCTTCAGGTCTTCAAGGTGTGATGTATGGACAAGATGTGTCCACATCACTACCAAGGATCCTTGGTACCAAGTATACCCATTTTTCTCATATATATATATATATAGATAGAGAGAGAGAGAGAGAGAGAAGTTTTCGGCTGCGAAATTTTTTCGCACTGTTCCTGTGCGAAAATGAGTTTTGGCCTTTGGATTTCCGTCAGCACCAATAGCCGTTGGATCTGATTCCCCAATTCCCAAGAGACATAAAAGAACCCGTCTCACCCAAAAAAAAAAAAACCCCACCCCTCCGACCCCAGAGCCAGGTCCCTCTCTTCCCGTCATCGAGCTCTGCCAACGCCTTATCGCCGTTGAGCCCAGAACCCAAACCCTCTTCCTTCCGACGACCAATTCCCAAGAGACATAAAAGAACCCGTCTCACCCAAAAAAAAAAAAACCCCACCCCTCCGACCCCAGAGCCAGGTCCCTCTCTTCCCGTCATCGAGCTCTGCCAACGCCTTATCGCCGTTGAGCCCAGAACCCAAACCCTCTTCCTTCCGACGAACCCTGGTCCCTCTCTTCTCGCCGTCGAGCTCCGCAGAACCCAAATCCTCTCCCTACCTAGATCCTGGTCCCTCTCTTCTCGCCGTCACCTTCTCGCCGTCGATAGCCAGGTCCCGCTTTGTCACCGTCGAGCTCCTCCTCCGCCTTCAACCTCCTC
>NC_033800.1:77283105-77294983 GCF_001876935.1 Asparagus officinalis
GAAAGTGAAGAACTCTGAGTTCTTATGCGTGCAGTATAATTTACAGATATATCTTAAAGATCAGATTTCTGGAAAAAGATCCAAAAGTTCTCTTCTTGTAAGAATAGTAACTCTTATTTATACAAATGGTATAACGGTAAAATCGTCACTTCGGTCGAGCACAGCATGGCGGTAAAGAAGTATGGGCTGGCGGCTGTATCAACACTTACTTTACACGTGCCAGTTGCCGAGTGGAGGAGAGATCACCTAAGCATTAAATGTGAAGCGATCTGAGGCATGGCGGTGCCGACGTGGTCCGATGAGTCATGAATGTTATCGGGGCTAGAGGTATGATGGTGCCTGCTAAGCATTAAATGCAACTTCAACGTTGTGTCAGCGGGAGAGGCTCGAGGCTGAAGTCGTCCTCTAGCTTCCCCGAGAAGTAACGCCTTTCGAGTCGTCTTCGTAAGATGTCGAGTAGCAAGTCGAGTGGGCTCGTAGCGAGTCGTCTTCGACAAGAGGGCCGACAAGTTTCGCCATGCGAGTCGACATGAAAGAATGTCGACTCGACGAGTCGGCTAAGTTGGAGTCCTTGTTGGTCTTGGGTCGCCAATTTGATTGAGGCATTACATGCAGAAGTACACATGTCCGTTGCTGACAAATGGTTGCATTTTGGTGATTGAAAACACCATAACATACACCCATAGCTCATTTCTCCACCGCTAAAAGTGATCTCCCATGGGCCATAACATACACCCATACCACATTTCTTCACCGCTAAAAGTGATCTCCCATGGGCATTGTTAGGAACCTAATTTCTACAAAGTGATATCCAACCAAACAAAAGAAGAAGAAAACAACCTATTTTCTACAAAGCTAGAAACATTTTTATGTTTTGAACTAAACAAAGTAATAGCAAAAAATTAAAAAAGTAGTACTCTTTGAGCTCTATAAACTTTTCGTATGAATTTTTATAGAAATACAAGAAAATCAAATTTTGGACATTTTTCCTTTTCCTTTTTTTAAAATTTTTAACCTAACAGCCCCTAAGCCACTTTAAATTTTAACATGACATGTTTGCCATAAACCTCTTTTCTTTTCTTGGGTTTCATTGTAGTTTCTTTTTTCCCCCTTAATAGTCATTTTTATGTTGAGATTAAGATAAAAATTGTAGCTGATTAGGACTAATATCTGTTTCTGGTCTGAGCGAACATAATATTCTGGTTGCCCGTGCTTTAGTAAACTAAATGAAGTATTATTTTCCAACATAATATAATGTATTGGGGTAATTTATTGACAGTCTTGATATATAAGATCAAGAGTTTAATCTATATCTATACTATACTATACGGTACTATACCTTTATATTACTATCACTGTCACTAGACTCACTACGTACTGCTTATACAAAAGAGGAGATAGGCATCAAAACCTTTGATTCCCATTTTATAATTCTCAATTATGCTCAGCATCTCTCATTAATATTTCACTAATTACCCATTACCTCTTCCTAACTACACATTTCCTTTGTTTTCTAAAATCTTTTATCATTCACTAGAATATGTGGTCAATAATTAAAATAATAAGAATAACTATAAGACAATTATAATTTATTATAAATATTAATCATAACAAAATAGCAGAAAAATATTTATTTAAAAAATAATCATACATAATTATAATTGTGAAAAATAATTGTAGAACTAAATATACATATATATTATAGTACAAATTTTAATAATTATATATATATATTATATATATATATATATATATATATATATATATATATATATATAAATATATATATATATATGGGAAAAGTGAATCTAAGGTGGACATCCTAGGCTCCCACCTAAGGACGCGCCTAGATCACATCATTTCCTAAATTATTTTTGTGATCCGCTCCGTTGAACTTGATCTACACGTTCTTAAATCAAAACACACCAATTTTGGGGTGAACCGTCATATTTTACCTTATCCACTCGCTACAATTTTAACGGTTTCGAATGAATAGAACTTTTGCACGCTCAACGAATGGTCAAAACACAACGGGTTCACACCCAAAATTGGTGTGTTGAGGTTAGGGAACGTGTAGATTCAAGTTCAACAGAGCGGATCGCAAAAAAATTTAGGAAATGATGTGATTCTAGCCCGCGTCCATTAAGTGGGAGCCTAGGGTGCACTCTTAGATTCTTTCCATCATATATATATATATATATATATAATATATATAATATATATATTTAGAAAGAGAGAGAGAGAGAGAGGGGGGGAGAGAGAGAGAGAGAGAAATATGGTATGCTGTGTTACCCAGCACAAAAAGTTGTGCTTGGTAGTGAGGTGTCAAATCCCCCTCCACTCATTCAAATATGGGAACAAATTCACATGGGTAGTGAGGGATGAGGATGTGACACATCACTACTAAGCACAAAATTTGTGCTTGGTACCAAGCATACTCATATTTCTCATATATATATTATATATATATATATATATATAATATAATATATATATATATATATAATATATATATATATAATATATTAAAAAGAGATTATAACCATTTTATAAGTTTGCTTTAATTTAAGAAACGCATGCTATTATTCAATAATTATACTAATATTATAACAAAGTAAATTATTAAGTTATTAACAAATTAGTATATTACTTTATACTTTTTAACAGTATTATAAGCATACTATGCATAATAATTGTAAGCAAGAATATTTATAAAACAAGATAATAATTTATTATAATTATCCCAAATTATAAGTGCACTATTATAACTACTAAATATATTACAAATAAATAATTATTTAAATAAATTATGATTAAATTATAATAATTATGTAAATAATTATTTATACAAATTTTATTTGTCAACATAGACTTTTGATTGTTCATTATTTTCCAATCAATGCAAGAAAATTCTAGTATCTACTAAAAAAAATCCGTATTCCACACTAGCTAAGTACTGTAACTCGTAAAAACTTTAGCAGATGGTAACACAAACAAGATTTAAGTATTCATTTATTTTAGAGATAATAAATATACAATCTTTCTAGTTATCTCTAAATATTCCATAAGAACCCCTTTCTTTAATCTCACCAAAAGATATCTCAAAACCCTAGATTTCTCTCAGTTTGTTCTTAATATGCAACTCCCATTGGCTTTGTTCCTCTACGGCTCTACCCTAAACCTAGAAGATCTCTTTTATATGCCGAAAACCAGATAAAAAACCATATAGAAGTCCTAACTAGAATAGAATGCAAACCAGACTCAAAACGGGGAAACTAGCTCAAAACCGATTTGACTGATCGGCCAGTATACCGGTCGATCCCACCGCCGCCGCTTGTCGTTTCACCTCATTTCGCTTTCCATTTCGATTTTGACTCTTCCATTGTCCTCTAGAGCTAAAATATAATGTTATTTCGGAACAAAACACGTTCACTATATATACTAAAAGAGAAAGGAAAACTCAAAAGAGAAATAAAAAATGCAGCAAAAATAGCAACAAAAATACATAACGAGTAATAGTGGTCATATGTAGGGTCTTTCCAAAAAAAGGAAAAAAAAATGTGGGTCGTAAGCATAGTGGATAATTCGAAGTTATTTTGTGGAAATTTACCCCTTTTTTTTTTCTATAGTTGATCTAGGTTCAAACGAGGACGCTACGTCGTTATCTTACTTTCGCGTTTTGCGTGTTTTTATTTTGGGATAACATGTGAGAATTTTGTCAGCGTGAAAGAGTGCAGCAGCGGCGCAGCACAAATTCCGCCCCTGTTGACGGGGCGCAGACCTCAATGCGTCAGCGTGAAACCAACAATTTTCTGAAGGCTATATTGCACTCCCATAGAATGATGTTTATCAGGCATTGTCACTGACATAAGTTGTACTGTATGACCGAAAAATACTAACTTATTAAAAAATTGACACATTATTATTAATATTTTGTAAACGTAAAAAAATTCACCCAAATATTTCTGTACGATATTTGCAAGCTAATTTTAGAGTTTTTAAACTATTAATATTTATTAAATTTACTATTATATCAACCACAGTTTTTTAAAACTTATGTTAATTTTACTTTAAAGCAGAGTTGGGATATGACGAATGATAAATTTAATAAATATTAATGACTAGAAATGTATAAAATTAACATGTGAGTGTCATATAAGAATATTTGAATGAAAATCTTCATATTTACACGATCGAGGGTACTAATTTGTCAATTGTTTACAATTTATAGTATTTTTCTGTCATAGAAATAGCACTTATAGTATATAAGTGATAGGGCAGGGAAACTCCACGGTATTTAAATGCAATTTAACCTTTTTAGGAAGAGTTAATTTTACATAACCCTTCGACCTTTGGAAATCTTTTCAACATGATTTTTTTTAACTTTGCCCATCTCACATAGCCCCTGAACTTTGGAATTCTTACAAAACACCCTAACATTTAACATTTTTTAACTGCACGCCTAACTGTAATTTACAAATAAATGAAATATATTTGAGAGGAAAAATCCCAAAATTTGTGAGTTGTCATTTATAAGTATGACCCCCACCCCACCCAAAAAATGGACTCGGTTCTTAAGTAATTTTTATTTATTTGTAAATTACATATAAGGAAACCCGGTAAAAAGTTATCATTTATAAGTGTAACCCCCCTCCCCCCCTCACCCCAACAACCAAAACAAAGGGACCCAGTTCTTAAAAAGTATTTATTTGTAAATTACATGAGAAATCCGGTAAAAAGTTTGGGAATTATGTAAAAAAACCCCAAAAGTTTCGAGGCTTTTTCGAAATTAATGCTTTTGACCTTAAAATAAATCATTTGTGAGAATTATCCACTAAGTAGTTTAGTGAGGAAAAAAATTTATATTATACTTTCTATGGAAAATATAGTTTATAAAATCCTCTAACAATTAGTGATAGTTTTGTAAAATTTGATCTTCATATAATTAAGCTATTGAATAGCTTACAGGAAAAACGACAGAAAACAGGTTTGGACTTCCAGCAGTCGACCGCGAGTGACGCGGCGGTCGACCAAAAATGTGCACGCAAGCTGAAAAAGTCTTTGGATTTTTCGCGGTCGACCACGATTGGCGCGGCGGTCGACCGGCCAAACCCTGTAATATTTTTTCAGTTTCTGTCATTCTGTTCGGTCGACCGCACGTGTCTCTGTGATCGATCGCGAGTCGGGCTGGGCCTCAATTTGGTTTCATGTTCGCATTGGATTTGTGTTTTGATATAAATTAAAACACGATTTTCTAGGGTTTCTTATCAGAGATTTTAGATTATACTGAGTGAGCAAGTTGATAGATTTGGTTTATGGTTTGTGTGAGTGGTTTTATGAGATTATAACTCTTTGTACTCTCCTTGATTTAGTGGAATCTCTCCATCCTCTCCCCGTGGACGTGGGCAAATTGCTGAACCACGTATATCTCTGTGTTTGGTTTGATTTTTCATATTTGGATTGAATTGTGCTCGTGTATGGTTGGTTCTCCTCTCCCGTGATCACAGATTCGTTCGGTGTGCGAGCACGCTTCCGCATAGGCGCTCAATAATTAGTATCAGAGCTCCAGATTTGATATCTAGGGTTATGGCATTAGGTGGAGGAAGATTCGTCATGGAAGCTTGGTTCTTAGAGATCTAGGTTTCGGTGGAGATAGTGTTTGGGGTTGTCGTTCAGTTTCCTCGTGTGGTTAGTAGATCTATTTGGAATCCGTTCTAGGATTTAGTTGGATAACTTCTAAAATTCTATCGAGTTTGAATCTTTCATTACAATTTGGAGTTTGTGATTATGGGTGAAGAAGTAGGTGAAAGCAGCAAGAAGGCGAGTACAGTTTAAGTTGGTTTTTAGAACACTAAAATTAGTGTGGTGAAGTATGACGACAAGATTAATTTTGGTTTGTGGATGAGCGATATTCAGGATGCGCTCAATACTCAGAATTTAGAGGAGACAATCATGGTCCATGAAAGGCCACCAAAATATGAAGAGGCGATATGGGAAAAGATGAATAGGAATGTTTGTGGGGTGATCAGGTCTTGTTTGGAATAAGAGCTGAAATATAATGTGATTGGGGTGACGTCTGCAATGAAGATATGAGAAATTCTTAACAATAAGTATCTTACGAAGAGTGTTGAGAACAGATTGCACTTGATGCGTAGATTATTCAGATTTTAGATATCTAGGGGCACCTCACTAGCAGTTCATGTGAACAATTATACTAAGTTGTTGTTGGACTTGACGAATGTTGATGAGAATATATCGGATGAGTACAAGGTTATTATTTTGTTGGGCTCCTTACCGGATGAGGAGTATGATATCTTTGTGCGTACTTTGTTGAATGTGAGATCTTCTATCACTTATAGTAAAGTAACTAACGCTTTGATGAATTATGGTTTGAGGAGGAAGGACAATGAGACTTCCCGCGCTAGTAATTCAGAAGAGGCCTTGTCGACGAGAGGTAGAAGCCTATATCTGAGAGGTGGCAATAGAGGCAGGTCAAAGTTAAGAGGCCATCACCAGCTAAGAAAGAACCAATATGCATTCTGCAAGGAGCAGAGATATTGGAAGAGAGACTGTCTAAAGATCAAGGAGAAGGAGAATAGCAAGAAGAAGGGCCCGAAGGCTAATGAGGTGAACGTTACGAAAGGCAATGATCCCGATGATTCGAGCTTTTCTCTATTGATTACTCCAGAGGTGAACCACTATATGCATAGAAAACCCGGGATTTCTCCCGAGGTGAACCACTATTCGGGTGAGCGTAGAAAACCCGGTTGATAGTGGATTTCTCCCCGGGAGTGGGGAGCGGAGACGTAGGACGGAAGGTCCGGACTCCGTGAACATATTGCTTGTTTGAGTGTGCTTTGGCGTTCATTCATATTTATGTTCATATCTTATATCGCCATTGTCATTAGCTCATTATCTATATCATCCACTATCTTGTTTAGATTGTTTACCCCTTGTGTTAGTTTATATATCCTTGCATATATTTCACTATATGCATCTTTGCTAGGATATATCATATTGTATATTGCTTATTCTTGCTTATAACTCCTGTATATCTATCTTGTAAGAATACATCTTGTTAATTAATTTTAATTGGCATTTAATCAGATTAGATTAGCATAAGACCCTAATCACCCCCCTCTAGGGTCTAACAGTACGTAGGTAACTATTTTGTTGCAGCCGGTTTTGAAAAGACGACGCATTGGTGCTCTTCATTTGGTGTCGGCTCAGTTTTGTGAAAATTTCACTGAGGTGGAGAATTGAAGAGCTTACAGGAAAAACGACAGAAAAAAGGTTTGGATTTCTAGCGGTCGACCGTGAGTGGCGCGACGGTCGACCGTAAACATGTACGTAAGCTAGAAAAATCTCTGGATTTTTCACGGTCGACCGCGATTAGCGTGGCGGTCGATCGACCAAACCCTGTAATGTTTTTTGAGTTTCTATCAATCTGTCCGGTTAACCGCACGTGTTTTTCGGTCGACCGTGAGTTGGGTTGGGCCTTAATTTGGATTTCTTATCAGAGATTTTAGATTGTACTGAGCATATTGAGAGGGAGAACTTGTGAGTAAGTTGAGAGATTTGGTTTAGGGTTTGTGTGAGTGATTTTGTGAGATTGTAACTATTTGTACTCTCCTTGATTTAGTGGAATCTCCACATCCTCTCCCCGTGGACGGAGGCAAATTGCCGAACCACATATATCTCTGTGTTTGGTTTGATTTGTCGTATTTGGATTGAATTTTGCTTGTATATGGTTGGTTCTCCTCTCCCGTGATCACAGATTTGTTTGGTGTGAGAGCACACTTCCGCATAGGCGCTGAACAGCTATTACTAGCTTTGGATTATAATCGAAGCCATGCCTATTTCTGTAATGAAACTATTCAATGGTTTGCCTATAAACCAAAAAGATATATTCTTTCTTATTATTTTTAAAGTTTCAATGGTATTACTCTCTTTCAATGAAACATATTAAACCTAATCATCATTCGAGGTTGTCTTATATATTTACCAAAAGCCTATGGAGCTAATTATATAATAAGAACCAAATCATTTTAAATATCAGTGTGACCCAGCCCCTCCTACTTTTACCTATATGCTGCACCCCTTAATTTTTGAAAAATTTGTACCCCAGTTCGATCACGCGGTGGTGCCGGCTCCCTCTCCCGCGTCGAGATCCGCCGTTTGTTGGGGTTTTTCTAATGGCCGACGACCACATCACCGATGACTCTGCCGTCGTTCTCAGCTATGGACATCAATGACGACATCGACGACGAAGACGCCTCCCCGGCAACAAAGCCGCTAACTCCCCAACCCACTCCAGATCCAACTCCTATAAGCACACAACAACCCCTTCCCCTATACAAGCCAAGTCCAGCCAACCTCAGCCCTAACCTCGCTGATTTATCACCGCCACCACAATACAATCCGCCTAAATGCACGCCACATGTTTGACCTAATGACTGAACACCACGCCCAACCGTTGCACCTCCTAATATTTGAAATGTCACATCAGCCTTCAGCCGACGCTCTGCCTCCAACGTTACACCACGCACATCGTGTTACGAAGCCTCCCTACCCCAATGGTGCACCACCTATACCGTAGAGTTTGACGCAGAGGTGGCGACCATCAGGTCGGCGATGGTGAACGAGTTGAATGAGATGGGGGCGACGCGCTATTCATTTGCGGCGGAGAAAGGGTATTTGGATATTGTAGTGGATTTGTTGAGGTACACGTATAGAGAGCTTGGCGAGGAGGAATGGGTTGGGGTTTAATTTGGTTGATCATTAAAATAATTGAGAGGGGATGTGTTTGTGTTTGTGTGTGTGAGTTTGTTTGTGCCGCAATTGTTGTAGGATTTTGGTGTATATGTGAAGCGTTGAATTTTATCTACTATCCAACTCAGTGAAGAAAATGGCGATGAGGATGAAGTCAAAGGGCGATAGATCAGGCTTATCGGGTTGTTAGGTTACGGATCTGTGTGGATGGTATATCAGACTAGGAGATGGCCGACGATCGATAGTAGAGGGGGGGGCTGCTGGAGCAGGATAGTTGGAGGGATGAGGAGGGCAAAAGGGAAGAGCAGCGACGGCGGATGTGAAACGCTTTTGTAACGAACTGATCGTCATAACCGAGCAACTTGCAACGAACCGATTGCCGATAATATGAGTTGTGGATGTGAAACATTTTTGTATGTATGAACTAAAATGCTTTTGGGTGTATGTAATAGCTAAATACTTTTGTATGTATGTAGTACCTGTGTATATGAACTGAAATACTTTTGTAGGGATTTGAACTATAATGCAAATGTGATATAAAATTGATACACAAATTTGTCCTATTAACTATTAAAATACTTATATATGTTATTAACTATTGAAATACCTTTGTTAGCTTGTTAAAGTACTCTGTTAGATTGTTAAGTTATACAGGTAATATGTTAACTTTTCTTGATAGCTTGTTAAGTTATACAGATAACATGTTAACTTTCGTAGGTAGATTGTTAAGCTACACAGGTAATATGTTAACTTTCACAGTTAGATTGTTAAGTTACACATATAATTAACTTGTTAACTTTCTTTGTTAACTTGTTAAATTACACATGTAACATGTTAACTTTCGCAGTTAGATTGTTAAGCTATACAGATAACATGTTAACTTTTCTTGGTAGCTTGTTAAGTTACACAGATAACATGTTAACTTTATTTGTTTACTTGTTAAGCTACTCAGATAACATAAGTATATGCCCACCTACAAAAAAATGAACGTTGAGGATTTATATATGTTAATAGCTGTGTATATTTATCCTATTAACTATTGAAATACTTATTTATATCATTAGTTGTGTATATGAACGCTAAGGATTTACCTGTTAACTATAATCTATACATAAATTATAGTTAACATGTTAACCAAATCTGGGGTGTAATGTGATACAACTACAGAGCTACTTTATAGGTTGACATATACTTATGGTTAACATATTAACTTATAGATTATGAGTTAACAAGATATTTATTATAGTTAACAAATTACATGTAAGAGTTAAAGCTAATCAACTATAGTTAACATGTAATGGATTATAGTTAACCTTATTCTGCTGTGCGTAAGCATATACCAGATCAGGTTAACTTGCTATATATTATAGTTAACAAGTAAATCCTCAATGTTCATATACACAGCTAATAACATAAATAAGTATTTCAATAGTTAATAGGATAAATATACACAACTATTGACATATATAAATCCTCAACGTTCACATTTTTTGTAGGTTGGCATATACTATGTTATCTGTGTAACTTAACAAGCTACTAAGAAAAGTTAACATATTATCTGTGTAGCTTAACAATCTAACTGTGAAAGTTAACATGTTATCTGTGTAACTTAACAAGTTAACAAAAAAGTTAACAAAGAAAGTTAACAAGTTAACAAAGAAAGTTAACAAGTTATATGTGTAACTTAATAACCTAACTGCGAAAGTTAATATGTTATCTGTGTAACTTAACAAACTATCAAGAAAAGTTAACATGTTATCTGTGTAACTTAATAAGTTAACAAAAACAGTTAACATGTTATCTATGTAGCTTAACAATCTACCTACGAAAGTTAACATATTATCTGTATAACTTAACATGCTACCAAGAAAAGTTAACATGTTACCTGTGAAACTTAACAATCTAATAGAGTAACTTAACAAGCTAACAAAAGTATTTCAATAGTTAATGACATATATAAATATTTTAATAGTTAATAGGACAAATTTGTGCATCAATTTTATATCACATTTACATTATAGTTCATATCCCTACAAAAGTATTTCAGTTCATATACACAGCTACTACATACATACAAAAGTATTTAGCTATTATATACACCCAAAAGTATTTTAGTTCATACATACAAAAGTGTTTCACATCTGCAACTCATATTAATTGGCGATCGGTTCGTTACAACTTGCTCGATTGTGGCGATCGGTTTGTTACAAAAGTGTTTCACATCCGCCTCCGCCGCCGTCGCTCTTCCCTTTGCCCCTCCTCATCCCTCTAACTATCCTGCTCTAGCGGTGGGCCCCACCCTCTACTGTCGATCGCCAGCCATCTCCGAGTCCGATATACCATCCGACACAGATCTGAAACCCAATAACCCAATAAGCCTCATCTACCGCCCTTTGACTTCATCCTCATCGCCATTTTCTTCACCGGGTTGGATAGTAGATAAAATTCAACGCTTCACACACACATCAAAATCCTACAACAATTGCGGCACAAACAAACTCACACACACAAACACAAACACATCCCCTCTCAATTATTTTGACGATCAACCAAATCAAACCCTAACCCATTCCTCCTCGCCAAGCTCTCTCTATACGTGTACCTTAACAACTCTACCACAATATCCAAATACTCCTTCTCCGTCGTAATGAATAGCATCATCGCCCCATCTCATTCAACTCGTTCACCATCGCCGACCTGATGATCGCCACCTCTGTGTCAAACTTTGCGGTGTAGATGTTGCACCATTGGGGTAGGGGGGCTTCGTAACACGATGTGAGTGGTGTAACGTTTGAGGCAGAGCGTCGACTGAAGGCTGATGTGACATTTCAAAGATTGGGAGGTGCAAGGGTTGGGCGTGGTATTCAGTCATTAGGTCGGACATGTGGCGTGCATTTGGGCAGAGTGTATTGTGGTGGCGGTGATAAATTAGCGAGGTTGGGGCTGAGGTTGGCCGGACTTGGCTTGGATAGGGGAAGGGGCTGCTGTGTGCTTATAGGAGTTGGATCTGGAGTGGGTTGGGGAGTTGGCGGTTTCGTTGCCGGTGAGGCGTCTTCGTTGTCGATGTCGTCGTTGATGTCCGTAGCTGAGAACGGCGGCGGGGGGG
>NC_033800.1:77295983-77330706 GCF_001876935.1 Asparagus officinalis
CTGCAAGACTGGACTTCGTCAGAACATTGGACTCAGCCTGAAGCTCGCCAAGCCCGCCTAAGGTTCGCCTCTGCATTACAGAGTCAAAGCGCACATGTCAAACCAGCGTTATAACCTCAAAACGCAGAGGTTATCCTCGTGATATTACATCAAAACGCAGAGTTTTCAGGCCAACTGTGCGTTTTCAGGCCAACTGTGCGTTTACAGACTCAGCTGTGCGTTTTCAGCCTGAAACAGGCCAACTGTGCGTTTACAGGCTCAACTGTGCGTTTTCAGCCTAAAATGTCCCAACTGTGCGTTTTCAGGCTAACTGTGCGTTTACAGGCTCAACTGTGCGTTTTCAGCCTGATAGCTGATCCCCATCAAAACACCGATGATAAAAGTTACAATCTGATGACTTTCAGAAGGTTACAATTTGAAGACTTTCACGTAGACTGATGAATGTTACAATCTGACGACCTTCACAACAACTGATGAAAGCTCTAATTCAACAGCCTTCACAATCAACATCGGGAGTTACAAATTGACGACTCTCATATTATCAAGAGCTAAATGTAAGGATTACAATCTGACGATCCTCACAAAAGTTCAAAAATAAAAAAAAAAGATTATAATTGATAATCTCTTCAACGCGAAGGTCGCGTTTGACCATTTCAAATCCTTGAAACGGTCCTCCACTTAATATGGCAACTAACCTCCATCATGGAGCTAATTAAGGGGGATAGTTATACCCCTTAAACTCCTACAAATAGGGGGTTTTCACAGCAAAATGGGGCGGGTTGATAGGTTGATCAATCGGTTTCTGAGATCAAAACCGCAAAGAGTTGAGGGGAGCTGGTATCAAAACCACCCAAGGTCAACAAATCTCGGCAGTTGAGTAATCGGAAGGAAGAGATCTTCGGGGGATCAAGGAACTGATCAACGATCAGTTAATCAAATCCCGAAGGATCCTTTCATCAAAGGTATCATCCACTTGGCAATTAACCGAATTTTCGGTTCCAACAACTCTGTTACAGAGTTTTAACTCATTCTGAGTTCTTAAACTCGTCAAGAGTTCTTAATTAACTTGCAACACAAGTTAATCACATCGAGCCAGACATTCGGTTTTCAACAACTCTTTTCAGAGTTCTTAACTCGTTCAGAGTTCTTTACACTCGTTAAGAGTTCTAAACCGAAGTC
The DNA here is from genome assembly GCF_001876935.1 of Asparagus officinalis. NCBI lineage: Eukaryota > Viridiplantae > Streptophyta > Magnoliopsida > Asparagales > Asparagaceae > Asparagus > Asparagus officinalis. Next base: position 77,297,163 of record NC_033800.1, read on the forward strand.
ATCAAGCACTTCAATTGTTCCAGTGAAGAAGGACGGTCGGATCGTCAACGGAGAGCAAGTTCGACGCGATCAATCGAAGGAGGCACTCCACCGCTACCAAGAAGAACCCAGTTTTAAACAAAGGGGAGAATCAAATTCATTCTCCTCTCTTTTGTAATCGGAATCCAAATTGTAATCGATTTTGAGAGAATACAAGTCAAATTTTCTTTCTTTGTCTTTTTACATCAAATTTCCACCAAACAAAAGATGGCGACTCCGCTGGGGATGAGCTTCTCTGACGAAGAAGTGGTGGCGCAATCCGACGTTCATCTCATTGGAACGACCGTTGAAACTCTGATCATCGAGTTCGATCAAGCCAAGTTTGAGAGGGCCCTCTCCTCCGGATCCTTTAGCCCCAAGGCTATGCGCAAGATCCACAAAGTTTCCGAGAAGACTAAAGCTCCAATTGTGGCCAACTCATCTAAAGACCATCTCCCATGGGGGTTGCACTATTCATACAGTCCCCTCCCTAAAGGAGAAGACTCGACTTCGGCACGACTCCAAAGCCGATCCTCCAATCAACGCGAACTCCGCGTTTGCGAGCCTTAACATGAGCTCTGCATAGGCCAAGCTAGACGCAACCCTCAGGGGTACGTTTCCCAGATGGAACGCAGCCTTCAGAGGCGCGTTCCAACATCAGAACGCAGACCTCAAAACTGCGTTGATCTGGCTGAACGCAACTCTCAGGAGTGCGTCCCAGAACTAAAACGCAACTCCCAGGAGTGCGTTCCAAAATTTAAACGCAGACATCAAACCTGCGTTGATCTGGCTGATCGCAACTCTCAAGAGTGCGTCCCAGAACCAAAACGCAACTCTCAGGAGTGCGTTTTACAAACTAAACGCAACTCTCAGGAGTGCGTTTCTGAATCCGAACGCAGATCGCAGGACTGCGTTTCACTAGCAAAACGCAGACTTTGGTCTTGCGTTAATCAAGCTAAACACGACCCTCGTGTTCCTTCTTTGGAACACGATGTGATTCGTCGTGTTCAAAATGATCAACATGGATTTAAAATTCATGTTTACCAAGAACCAGTCCCATCCTTTAACAGACAGGGGGTTCCATCTCTACCCTCACGCTCTGTGAGAGGTGCCAAGGAGAGTAAAGCTCCAAAGGTTGCTCCTATGCCAAAGGAAACCCTCTCCTTTAGCCGTCGAGATTACTCGAGCAGCCCCACCTCTAAAGGAGTGGGCTCAGTTTATGCCAAACGCAGCCCTCAGTGGTGCGTTGTGCAATCAAAACGCAGCCTTCAAAACTGCGTTGATTTGGCAGAACGCAACTCTCAGGAGTGCGTTTCAGAACCAAAACGCAACTCTCAGGAGTGCGTTCAAGATCCAAAACGCAGACTTACAAACTGCGTTAACCAACAAAAACGCAACCGGCAAAGGTGCGTTTCATTAACAAAACGCAGACTTCGGTCTAGCGTTAGTAAAACAGAACACGACCCTCGTGTTTCTTCTTCAGAACACGATGCGATTCGTCATGTTCAAAAAGATCAACGTGGACTCAAGATCCATGTTCACCAGGAGCCAGTCTCATCCTTTAATGGACAGGGGGTTCCATCTCTACCCTCACGCTCTGTGAGAGGTTCATCCCAAGTCTCTGATTTGCGGGAATTGCTGTCGATGTTCAACCGACCGACGAATGTCGTTTTGCTCAATAATCGACGACATCATCACAGGAAGAAGACTTTAGAGGTTGAATAAATACTTTAGAGGATGAATACCTTGGAGTCACTTCTAACATGGTTGGTAAAGGGAGATCGTCAACCCTTAGTTCTGACGAGTCAGAGATAGATCGTTCTCCAAGCGTCAGAGAAATCACTAACGAGTTTGAAGGAGTCTACCAACGTACTCGGACTCGAACAGGAGCCATTCCCCCTATCAACTATCGGAGTTTGGCCAGAGAAACTAATTCCGATGACGAACACTCAGCCATTGCAGAGTCCCAGTCATCAAGCTCTTTTGTTGAACATAAGAGCTTCGCTTATATGACGGGAAACCATGAAGATCTCGCGAAGAGACTTGATGAACAGGAAGCCATGCTCAAATCTCAGCAGGAGGCCATCAATGAACTCATGGCCATGTTGACTCAAATCGTCGCAGACAAGGCCAAATCTCAGGAGACAGATTCGCCGCTTAGGAAAGAATCTTCCCAGAGAGGAAAAGCATCTGCATCCCGACCTCACACAAGCAAAAGGAAGGGAAAAGTGGTTGATGATGCGGCTTCTGACCAAGAAGCCCACAGCCTGGAATCTTCCTCTGATGAAGGAAGAGAGACTGAGAACGAGCAGAATCTTCAGTCTGCCAAAATGGAAGAATTGGAAGCCCGCCTCAAAGCCATTGCTAATAGAAGCGAGCTCCAAGATGAGGGAGTTATCAGACCCTATCCTGCCGAATGGGATGCAGCCCCTTATCCTCCAAAGTTCGAGGTCCCGACGCTACAAACTTTTGACGGCACGGGATCACCGAACCAACATATTTATCATTTCAAGTCACAGACTGGAAATGTAATATCAAACGATGCCATACTGGCTCGATTGTTCATTGGCACCCTCAAGGGAATTGCCTTTGAATGATTCAGGAAACTGCCTGCGGGCTGTATCCAAAAGTGGGCGGATCTAGAGAGACTCTTCCTGTCAAGATTCTTTGAAGAGGATACAGAAGTCTCCATCCATACCCTTCTTGCTACTAAGCAGAAGAAGAGGGAGTCCGTCAAAGCCTATGTCAAAAGATTCCGATCCATGGCTCTCCGGTGTTCGTCAGGTATGACACAATCTACCTTAGTAGAGACCTGTCGACACAACTTGCAAACCGACCTCCTAGCCCGAATAGGAGTTGCAGAATGCCGTTCTTGGAGACAACTAATCTCTCAAGGCGAGCAGGCTCAAAAAATCATTGCCAGGATCAAAGCTGAAGAACAAAGTAGGCAGGATCAACCTGAGCAATCGGACCAAGCCCAACCTTCTCCAGAGCAATCGGACCAAGTCCAATCTCCTCAGTCAGAAGGGGAAGATACTACGGCCACTGAAGCTAATCCTCTTCAGTAGGATGCCAGGCCTCCAACAACTATCACGTTAACAATTACCTCTGATAGTCAAACTCGTCAGATAATGGCCTACCTGGTGATGTGATTCTATTCCGACTTCATGGATAGTGCCCCACTAGGTGATGTGCCTTGTCTACCTCTTTTTTATTCCCCTGCTAAGTCTTCATCAAGACTGGGGGTTGGTTACTTGGAATCCACTGGATTAAGAGTAACGAATCTTTCACATCGTCGAGTTAACATTACACTTCTGACGATCATCATCCCCACAGAGTATGCATTCAGTAATCGCAACACAAATCCCGTCACGTTAATACTACACCTCTGACAAAATCAACTTATCGACTCTCTCCAATAGAGCGATAAGTCCTCAAAATTGCTTCCATAGCAATATTCCTTTTGTCACGTTAACACTACACCTCTGACAAAAATCCACTTATCGACTCTCTCCAATAGAGCGATAAGTTCTCAAAATTGCTTCCATAGCAATATCTTTCTTGTCACGTTAACACTACACCTCTGACAAAATCCGCTTATCGACTCTCTTCAATGGAGCGATAGGTCCACAAACTCGTCAAGTTAACACCACACCTCTGACGACCAAATCAACTTATCGACTCTCTTCAATAGAGCGATAGGTCCACAAACTCGTCAAGTTAACACCACACCTCTGACGACCAAATCAACTTATCGACTCTCTCCAATTGAGCGATAAGTTCTCAAAATTGCTTCCATAGCAATATCTTTCTTGTCACGTTAACACTACACCTCTGACAAAATCCGCTTATCGACTCTCTTCAATGGAGCGATAGGTCCACAAACTCGTCAAGTTAACACCACACCTCTGACGACCAAATCAACTTATCGACTCTCTTCAATAGAGCGATAGGTCCACAAACTCGTCAAGTTAACACCACACCTCTGACGACCAAATCAACTTATCGACTCTCTCCAATTGAGCGATAAGTTCTCAAAATTGCTTCCATAGCAATATCTTTCTTGTCACGTTAACACTACACCTCTGACAAAATCCGCTTATCGACTCTCTTCAATGGAGCGATAGGTCCACAAACTCGTCAAGTTAACACCACACCTCTGACGACCAAATCAACTTATCGACTCTCTCCAATTGAGCGATAAGTTCTCAAAATTGCTTCCATAGCAATATCTTTCTTGTCACGTTAACACTACACCTCTGACAAAAATCCACTTATCGACTCTCTCCAATAGAGCGATAAGTTCTCAAAATTGCTTCCATAGCAATATCTTTCTTGTCACGTTAACACTACACCTCTGACAAAATCCGCTTATCGACTCTCTTCAATAGAGCGATAGGTCCACAAACTCGTCAAGTTAACACCACACCTCAGACGACCAAATCAACTTATCGACTCTCTTCAATAGAGCGATAGGTCCATAAAATACTGTTATGTTAACATCACACCTCTAACAGTCAACCCCCCAATGAACTTGTTAATTCTTTCGGTGTTTCAAGCTACACAGGAAGAAATGACACCAAAAATCCATGCCTTCACGCATGGGGGACTTTATCTCGATCCCTAATTAGAGATAAGTCTGCATCTAACACATGCTGCCGGGTAGCCTATTCCCGTAATAATAGCAAAGCCTACGTATTCAATATCGTAGCAGGTCGTTATTAATAACGCCAAAATCCATGCCTTACACGCATGGGGGAATTTTATCCTGAATCCTAAGTAGGGATAAGTCTACGCCTAACACGCGTTGTCGGTTAATCTTTCGCCGTAAAAAAGACATCAGGATTCATGCCTAGGGGAATCTATCTCGACCCCTAAACAGAGATAAGCCTACATCTAACACATACTGCCGGGTGGTCCGTTCCCGCGAAAAAGACCAAGTCTACGTATTCAACATCGTAGCACCAAAATCCATACCTTTCACGTATGGGGGACTTTATCTTGATCCCTAATTAGAGATAAGTCTGCATCTAACACATGTTGCCGGGTAGCCTATTCCAGTAACAATGGCGAAGCCTACGTATTCAATATCGTAGCAGGTCGTTATTAATAACGCCAAAATCCATGCCTTACACGCATGGGGAATTTTATCCTGAATCCTAAGTAGGGATAAGTCAATGTCTAACACACGTTGCCGGTTAGTCTTTTACCGTGAAAAGGACATCAAAATCCATGCCTCACATGAATGGGGGACTTTATCTCGATCCCTAAATAGAGATAAGTCTACGCTTAACACGCGTTGCCGGTTAGTCTTTTCCCGTCAAAATGACAAAGTCTATGTATTCAAAATCATAGCATCAAGACTAAGAGAGTTCATTCTCTTAGCACAACGTTACATGTGGAACGGACCTAGATAATTCACATGCTAGCCCGACTCAAACGGTAGTCGGTAAAGGCTTATCAAATCCGTTGATGGCTGAGGGTTTGCCAAAAATCCTACGCACATTTGCAGGCCCATCAGCTTAATAGATGTGAGTCGAGACTTAAAACAGATGCGCCAAAGACAAGTCTCAAAGACTTAGTCAAAAATGCACGGAAGCCACTTCCATGTCTTAAGTCAAAACATTAAGGTCAGACCCGCGATGCAAAAACCAAACGCCGAGGTCACACCCGTATTCCAAATTCATCATAGAGATGACGTAGATTGTCTGTTGTAGGCTGTCTAAAAATCACAATAGATAGTTAATCCCTCATCAAACACCGATGATGGAAGTTATAATCTGACGACTTCCAGAAGGCTACAATTTGAGGACTTTCACGTAGAAGGCTACAATCTGACGACCTTCACGACAACTGATGAAAGCTCTAATTCAACAGCATTCATAATCAACATCGGGAGTTACAATCTGACGACTCTCATATTTTCAAGGAGCCAAGACGAATATTACAAGAGGACGATCTGTGCAAAGCTCTAGCAAAAGAGACTACAAATTGACGGTCTCTTCATATTAGAATGCAGATATCTCTCAAACCGTAAGGAATTTGGCAAAACGGAGGAAGCGAACCGAAGCCTTCGGCTTGGTTCGGATGGCCCCGTCTCGTCGAGATAGCCGATTTTCATATATAATTCGTCTAATTCCGACTTACGGTTTGAAAGTTATGACCTGTTCTTCGCAGCAAATTATGTTCTGAGGTCCGTCTGCAAGACTGGACTTCATCAGAACATTGGACTTAGCCTGAAGCCCGCCAAGCCCGCCTAAGGTTCGCCTCTGCATTACAGAGTCAAAACGCACAGGTCGAACCAGCGTTATAACCTCAAAACGCAGAGGTTATCCTCGTGATATAACATCAAAACGCAGAGTTTTCAGGCCAACTGTGCGTTTTCAGGCCAACTGTGCGTTTTCAGGCCAACTGTGCGTTTACAGACTCAGCTGTGCGTTTTCAGCCTGAAACAGGGCAACTGTGCGTTTTCAGGCCAACTGTGCGTTTACAGACTCAGCTGTGCGTTTTCAGCCTGAAACAGGCCAACTGTGCGTTTTCAGCCTAAAATGTCCCAACTGTGCGTTTTCAGGCCAACTGTGCGTTTACAGACTCAGCTGTGCGTTTACAGCCTGAAACAGGCCAACTGTGCGTTTACAGGCTCAACTGTACGTTTTCAGCCTAAAACGTCCCAACTGTGCGTTTTCAGGCCAACTGTGCGTTTTCAGACTCAGCTGTGCGTTTTCAGCCTGAAACAGGCCAACTTTGCGTTTTCAGACTCAGCTGTGCGTTTTCAGCCTGAAAAAGGCCAACTGTGCGTTTACAGGCTCAACTGTGCGTTTTCAGGCCAACTGTGCGTTTTCAGCCTAAAACGTCCCAACTGTGCGTTTTCAGGCCAACTGTGCGTTTTCAGGCCAACTGTGCGTTTTCAGGCCAAAACGTCCCAACTCTGCGTTTTCAGCCCAACTGTGCGACCTCAACTGTGCGTTTCAGGTCCAGAAACGCACAGTTCGGGCCCAGAACGCTGTTTTCAGCGTTTGACTCGTTCAAGCACGATTTGAACGGTTCCAGAACCGTTTTCTCCCCAAGATTTTAGGGGATCACTACCCTATCATGGAGAGATTTATGGGGGGCAGTTACACCCCATTAAACCCTCATTAAGGGGAGATTTAAGGGGGCGGTTACACCCCTAAATCCCCTATAAATAGGGGGAAACTCAACTGAGTTCGGGGGGCTCTTTTTTGGGGCTGACTTTTTGGGGATCCTTGATTGGGCATCTTGCGGCTTTCTGCAGCAATAAGGAGCTTTGGAGATCTGCGACTTGAAGGAGCTCTTGAATCATTTTGGAAGGCTTTTATTGAAGCCTTTGAGATTATTCGGCCTTGGCTTATTAACCGAACTTTCGGTTTAAATCAACTCTTTCATAGAGTTTCAAACTCGATCTGAGTTATCAACTCGTCCAGAGTTTTAAAACTTGCTCTGCAAGTTCTTCTAAAACTCGTTCAGAGTTATCAACTCGATCAGAGTTATTTTCAAACTTGCCACGCAAGTTCTCCACAGCGTCAAATCGTGAGGAGAAGACCACGTTCCAGTGAATCAAGACGTTCGGATCGTCAACGAGAAGCAAACTCGACGCGAGCATTCGAGGGAGGCATCTCATCGCCACCGTGAAGAACCCAGTTTTAAATAAAGGGGAGAATCAAATTCATTCTCCTCTCTTTTGTAATCGGAATCCAAATTGTAATATTCTCCTCTCTTTTGTAATCGGAATCCAAATTGTAATTGATTTTGAGAGGAATACAAGTCAAATTTTTCTTTCATTGTCTTTTTACTGCAAATTTCCAACAAACATTATTATCGACAATACGTGCGGGTTCGAGAGGATGTCTTTCATGGATGGTTTCTCTGGTTATAACCAAATAAAGATACATCCAGATGATGAAAAGCATACCGCATTTAGAACGCCTCTCGGCGTCTTCTGCTACACAGTTATGCCCTTCGGCTTAAAGAATGCAGGTGCTACATATCAGCGAGCCATGTCAAAGATCTTTCAGGAGCATCTCCGAAAGACTGTCGAATGCTACGTAGATGATTTGGTCGTGAAAAGTCGTGATAAAAAAGATCACATTAAGGACTTGAAGACCATGTTCGACTTGATGCGAGCCCATCAATTGAAGATGAATCCTACCAAGTCTTTCCTCGGAATGTCTAGTGGTAAATTCCTGGGATTCGTCGTCACCACCAAAGGTATTCACATCGATCCTGATAAGGTAAAGGCGATTAATGAATTGCAGCCTCCGAGAAACCTCAAGGAGCTCAGAGGATTGCAAGGGCGATTAGCTTATATTCGTCGGTTCATCTCGAACCTCTCAGGAAAATGCCAACCATTCTCCAAGCTCGCAAAGAAGGGCGTGTCTTTTGTATGGGATGACGCTTGTCAAAAGGCATTCGAGAGTATTAAAGAATATCTCTCGAAGCCTCCTGTACTCGTCGCACCGAAATCGGGCAAACCGTTCTTGATTTATGTCAAGGCGACGAGCCACTCATTAAGTGCATTACTTGCACAAGATGATGATAACGGTCATGAGCAGGCTGTTTATTATTTAAGCCGAACCATGGTAGGCGCTGAATCTCGATATCCTATGATTGAAAGAGAATGTCTCGCCTTGGTGTTTGCTATTCAGAAGATACGGCATTATCTGGTTAGACAGACCATTTATGTTATCTCTAAAGTTAACCCAGTCCGAGTGTTCATGACTCAACCAGCTTCCATGAGCTGGCGATTAGCAAAATGGGCCTTACTCTTGTCCCAATACGACTTGCATTTTAAACAACAGAAGTCAGTAAAAGGACAGGCCATCTGTGATCTCCTGGCAGACAATCCAACTACGGATATCGCCGAGATATATGACGACCTACCTGATGAAACCCACGAAGTCAACGCGACTTCACACCAACAAGTATGGCGTTTATACTTCGATGGCGCTTCACGAGCAACTAATGTAGCAAGTGCTCCTGGAAGTTCTAAGATTTCTTCCGGAGTTGGAGTTGTCTTAGTTTCCCCGGGAAAACACGTGATGCCTCGAGCTTACTCGTTGACTGAACCGTGCTCAAATAACGTAGCCGAATATAATGCATTACTCATAGGACTCAGTTTTGCTAAAGAACTGGGGGTGGAGTATCTCGAAGCCTTCGGCGATTCTCAACTGATAGTTAAACAAGTTCAGAGAGAGTACGAGGTTCGAAGCCAAGATTTAATACCATACCATAAGATGGCAGTGGAGATAGCAGAATCATTTGAAGGATTCTTCATCGAACACGTGCCACGATTACAGAATACATACGCGGATGCGTTAGCAGCTTTAGCCGTATCTTTGGCACAACCTCCCGGGACGGAACAGTTTGTTACGGTAAGAACTCACCAACTCTTAGTGCCGCTTTACGGTGAAGATGCCAAGGAAGAAGAGGTTCAAGAGGTGCACGCTACTCAAGTCGAGTTCGAATCACGAGATTGGCATTTCCCCATCATCGACTACGTCTTGCATGGAATCTTGCCAGAAGATGTGAAGGAAAGAGAGTCAATCAGACGAAGAGCACCAAGATTCTACTATAATACGGAGAATCGAACGCTATACCGCAGGGGGTACGATGGGTTGCTAGCACGTTGCTTATCAACCAAAGAAGCTGAAGAGGTCCTTAGGGAGGCGCATGAAGGAGAGTGTGGCGCGCACCAACCTGGTCCCAAGCTTTATGACCGTATCAAAAGAATGGGATATTTTTGGCCTTTCATGATGAGTGATGCAATCATATACGCCCGAAAGTGTCACGCATGTCAAGTACATGCGAATTATATGCACCAACCTCCGGAGCATCTGCATCCTTCGATTACGTCATGGCCGTTCGAGACTTGGGGAATGGACATTGTTGGCCCTATAAATCCCCCATCAGTCAAAGGTGACCGGTTCATCCTGGCAATTACCGATTACTTCTCCAAATGGGCTGAAGCAGTTCCACTCAGAGAAGTTAAAACGAGTAACGTCATTGCATTCATCAAGCACCATATCATCTACAGGTATGGTTTTCCAAGACGAATCATACATGACAACGGTCCTCAATTTGTCAGCAACGCCTTCATAAGGTTTTGCAAAAAGTTTAAAATTCAGGATATCTCGTCAACGGCTTATAATCCCACAGCAAATGGATTAGCTGAAGCCTTCAACAAGACTATCATAAAGCTCTTGTCAAAAATCGTGAAGAATAACAAGCGGGATTGGGATGATAAGCTCGGCGCGGCTCTATGGGCCTATCGTACCACGGTGCGTACACCGACCGGCACAACCCCATATTCATTGGTGTACGGATGTGAAGCCATTCTTCCTTTGGAGATTCAAATCCCGTCACTTCTAATTGCCCTCGCGACTCAAATGACCACCGAAGAGCAACATCAGAAGCGCCTTGAAGAATTGGAAAGGCTAGATGAGAAGCGTTTGGAAGCTCAACAGCATATCGAATTCTACCAAGCCAGAATTTCTCGAGCTTTCGACAAAAAGGTTCGACAACGGAGTTTCAAAGAAGGGGATTTGGTTCTAGCTGAAAGGCGGCCTATGATCCTTAATTCCAAGAAGAAGGGCAAATTTGAACCCAAATGGGAGGGACCATTCGTAGTGGAGACAGTCTACTCGAGTGGCGCATATCGCCTTGTCACCAAGGACGGTGACCGGCTTATGATGCCGATAAACGGCAAATTCCTGAAAAAAATACTATCCTTAGTATCTTCAGGATAACCAATGCATTGGGAAGTTCCCAGAAGAACATCATATGAGGTATTCTTAGGGATAACCCAATCATTATAGGAGCGATGAATAAGAAATTCTCGTTCGAACTCTGAATGTCGGAATGTTCCTTCTTATTGTCAAATTCTCTCACTCTTATGAGTTATTTTTGTGAGATGAGATCCAATCCTTTGATAGGTTAACCTTTCCTCACCAAACCATCCGCTGATCAAATTAAACGACGGTGGATCCACCAACATTTCCATCTGCCCGTCGTTGGCATTTCTCAGACTCAACATGTTAGGTCCTAATCACCGAGCATTAAAGTCTTCCTTTGAGTGATAATACGAGTTGACACTTTCTTTGCTACCTGTATTCTACTTTCTTTGCTTTCAGGTCAAAACTATAAAAGTTAGGGCCAAAGCCAAATTCCTCTCTCGATTCCTTCCATGAACGAGAGGTCCACTTTAAATTGAGCAATCAAACCTATAAAAGTTAGGATTGTTCTCAATCTCACTTAGTCAAACCTACAGATAGTTAGGACTAAGACCGAGTCATTCCTTTTCCATAAACGAAAATCTGTTTTTGTTCTTTTTCCACCAAACCTATAAAAGTTAGGGTCGAAATTGGGCTTTCTCCTCAATGAATGACCAATCCTATAAAAGTTAGGGTCGTCTGAACCTTTCTGATTCTCGGAGTGGAGATCCCACTCTTAGTTTCATCATTTCGGATTCTGGGGGTGGAGATCCCACCTTGAGTTTCTTTTTCAACTGAAGATAGAATATAAAATTCTTCCTCTTTGGTACCGGGAGATAGAATATAAAATTCTTCCTCTTCCATTTTCCAGTTCGTCTTTACCCTAAGAAAAGACAAAATTCCCAACTTCCAATCCGTGCACTTTGTGCACGGGGAATTTTATCTCAACTCCTAAATAGAGATAAGTCTGCGCCTAACACGCGTTGCCGGTTTAGTATTTCGCCGATTGAAAAAGACACCATGGTCTAAGCCTGGGGAATTTTATCCCGAAGCCTAAGAAGGGATAAGTCATCGCCTAATACGCGGTGCGGGGTACCTTTTCCCTATAAGAAATGGTGAAGTCTATGTATTCAAAGTCATAGCATTAAGTCTAAGAAAATCAATTCTCTTAGCATAACATTACATGTGGAACGGATCTAGACAATCCGCATGCTAGCCCGATTCAAACGATAATCGGTAAAGGCATATCAAACCCGTTGAGGGCTGGGGGTTTGCCAAAAATCCTATAAATTTTATCATTGCTGGGTTCAAAGTAAATAAAGAAATATCATGAAAGAAGCAAATGCGGAGTCTCTAGTAATAGATCAAGTCAAAAGCATATAATAAAAAGCTCGTTAGCCCGAAGGCAACTGACGGCTAAGAACATGGGACTCTAAACTAGAAAGCCTGTCTACATAGCTCTGCTCAAGTTCTGCCTGCAGACTAGCTCGGACAGAGTCTTCAGAACTGCTTAAGATCTTCGCGGCTTCATTCTTCAGCTTCATCAATCTCTCTTGTGTAGATCCCAGCTTCTCGAGCGTTTGTTCACGAGAACACTCTAATCCAGCCAGGTCTTCTGCAATAAGAGTAACGGACTCCTCGGCGTGCCTCAAGGCCTCCTTCAATCTAGCCACTTCCTCACGGCCGGAATCCAAAGAGCTGAGTAACTCGGCTCTACCTGTATCCTTCCTCGCCACGGTAGCCATCAGCTGCGCAACAGAATGCTCATGTGATCGAAGCTCGCTGCCGATGGAAGATCTCAGGTCGTGCCACTGTGCCAGCCTATGCTCCATCTGAGAGGACACGAAGGAAGAAACCTCATTAGCCTTCAGCTCCTTCAACTCTCGGATCTCCGACTCCAGAACAGCAAAATCAGCAGTGAAGGAATCGGCCAACTCTGGATACCCTTCTTCTCTGAACATCGGCATGTGACGAGAAAAGAAACGGCCTGCCTGATGGAAGCTGAAGAGAAGACCCCCCGGCTACAACCAGTATTAGCATGAGGAGGAAGGCTGCCCGCGGGGAACTCGACTGCAAGGATAGAGTCAGAAAGCTCATAAAAAGCGAGATAAGATCAGTCACGGGATAATTGGAGAGACGATTTTGAGTGTCCTACACTGGAAGAACGGTATGCATCACCACGTAAATAACGTGGTAACATACACCGACCTATAAGGTGTAGGACGACACAAAATCGCCCCCAATATACCAGAAGACTTGAAATAGCCAAGCAAGGCAAGTCCGAAACCTCGACCCCCGCGAAGGAGGGTGTCGGCCCTTCCCGAATGACCCGCGAAGGGGCCAAACGAGGGTATAACAGAACCACCAAGTCCGAAACCTCGACCCCCGCGAAGGAGGGTGTCGGTTCTTCCTTCATGACCTGCGAATGGATCAATCGGGGATACAAAAAATAAAAAAATTCCCACCCCAAAAAAAAGAAGCTGCTGGAGGGGAGGATGCTGCGGGAACTTCTTCCTCGCTAGGCTGCGAATGGGATCGACTCCTAGGAAGTCGAGATCGGCGTGGAGGCATCGGAAACCTGTAATGAAAAGCAGCAAGTCAGATACAATCTAAAGTATGAATACACGAAATTTAAAAGGGAAATTAAGAACTTTAATTAAAATCCTGTGTATAAATAGGATTTTATAGTTGAAGTCTAATTAAACCTACAAATTTCGTGCATGCGAAACAATGATTGTCTTTTTCGCAGTAAATTTTGATGAAATACCCAAAATACCCTTCGTGTTCAAGGCTAAATTCGGGTCAATGACACGCTCGAGTTGGGTCATGGTCATCATACCTGATCACATAGCACCCCCAGTACCCCACAATTTTGGTTAATCTTGCAAATAAACCCTTTTGTAAAACCTAGCCAATTTTGCAAAAAAACCCTCCACAAATTTCGGTTTGATTTTCACAAAACTTTGATCGTAGTTTTGTGGTCTAAACTTCTTGGTTTTCAGCCTTGGATTTTCTGCTCCTTTTGCTAATAAACCCCCTATATACTTTGTGGGTTGCTCTTTTGCACATAACCCCCTCAAGTTTCGGCCTCAAATTTGCACATAACCCCCTCAAGTTTCGGCCTCAAATTTACACAAAACCCCCTCGAAGTTTAATCCATCTTTTTACACAAAAGCCCCCTCAAGTTTTTGGCTATGAACAGTGAAAAATTCGGCTAACAAAGAGTTCTAATCAACAACTTCAGTTCTTTACACAAACGCATGCAACAAAGTCCAAAGATTTCGGCCAATCCCTCAAACCCCAATGCCAAAATTCGATTTTCCCTAAGATTGAATGGTTGAGAAACTGCAGTCATCAGGTCATGAACACAATCAACAAAGAAATTCGGCCATGTACGGTAGAGGGTTCAAACTCAAAAAAAAAAAAAAATCGGCCACCATCAAAATCCAAGACCAAATTTCGGTTTTTTTTTCCAAGAATTCAAGAATTATGATTTCAACTATCAAGTCATGCACACAACCAAATCCGAAATTCGGCCATCATCCCAATCCAATTTCGGTTTTCCCCAATTTGAAGAACTAGGGTTTTCAATCATTGAATTAAAACTTGGGGAATTAACTAAAAAAATCAAAGCAAGGGAATGGAAGCCATGAGGAGAAACTTACCTGAGTTCCAAGAAGGTTGGAACTTGAAGGAGAAGAAAATCTCAAAATCCCAAACCCTAGCTTTTGAAGAGATGACAAATTCGGCCAAGTCCAAGAGCTCTTGAGGGGTCTTTATCCTAGAGAGAAGAAGGATCCTTGAAGAAGAGAGATTTGGAGGTCTTGAAGAAGGAGAGTTCTTGGGGATAGAGAACTCAAAACCGAAAAAAAAAGAGAAATGGGGAGGGGGCGGAACTGTAGAAACCGAAGCAAAAAAACAGAAAAAAGGGGGGGAGATGGTTTCCTCTTGCTGGGAAACGAAAAAAAAAAGAGAAAAAAAGAGGAGCGGAACCTCTTGCTGGAAACGGAAAAAAAAAGAGAAAAAAAAGAGGAGCGGAACCTCTTGCTGGAAACGAAAAAAAAAAGAGGAAAATCGGTTTTGGAAGAGGACTTTTAAAGAGGGCTGAACCGGACCGGTCTGAACCGGACCGGTCTGAACCGGATCGGTCTGAACCCAGACTGGTCTGAACCAACCCAGACTGGTCTGAACCAACCCAGACCGAATCTGAACCAAATCAGATTGAATCAACCCAAATTACAAGTTTTTTTTGATGATTCGCACGCGTGTAAGCCGTGAAATGTGTGTTCGCACGTATAGAGGGATCCAGGAATGATTCATACGCATTTTGAACCACTTCCAGGTGTATTTTTTTGATGTATTCGACGCCCGTATTTATACTCCAATGAGAATACGAGTCTAAACTATTTTTCACCATGGACGGGAAGTTCCTGGAGAATATTATGTATAATATTCTTAAGGATAACCCGTCAACCTCCGACGGGTACACGAGGCTAAACTAATTCCCGAAACTCCCAGGAGTACACGAGTATAAACTGGTTCTCCTCAGGTTGATTCGAAACCCTAGGGTCAACGCCGGTCAACGCGTAACCCTAGGTCAACGACAGTCAACACGTTGCGACAAAAAAAGTCAACGTATGACGTTCGAAACCCTATGGTCAAACGCCGGTCAACGCGTAACCCTAGGTCAACGCCAGTCAACGCGTTGCGACAAAAAGTGAAAATGCGTGGCGTTCGAAACCCTATGGTCAAATGCCGGTCAACGCGTAACCCTAGGTCAACGCCAGTCAACGCGTTGCGACAAAAAGTTAATATTCGACGTTCGANTTGTCTCAAAATGGTGTCTAGCAATATCTTTCTTGTTGCATCACGTTAACACTACACCTCTGACAAAATTCCGCGTTATCGCTCTTGTCATAGGCGATAGGTCCACAAACTGCTGGTAAGTTAACACACACCTCAGACGACCAAAATCAATTTCGACTCTCTTCAATAGGCGATGAGGTCCATAAAATACTTGTTATGTTAACAATCAACACCTGCTGAACAGTCAACCCCAATGAATTGTTAATTCTTTCGGATGTTCAAGCTACAAAGGAAGAAATGACATCAAAAATCCATGCCTTACGCATGGTGGGACTTTATCTCGATCCCTAATTAGAGATGAAGTCTGCATCTACACATGCTGCGGGTATTTAGCCTATTGCCGTAATAATAGCCAAGCCTACGTGCATTCAATATCGTTAGCAAGGTCGTTATTGAATAACGCCAAAAAAATCCATGCCTACACGCATGGGGAATTTATCATGAATCTAAGTAGGGATAAGTTACGCCTGACACGCGTGTTGTCGGTTTAATCTTTCGCGTTAAAAGACATCAGATGTCATGCCTTAGGGAATTTATTCGACCCCATAAACAGAGATAGCTACATCTAACACATACTGCGGGTGGTCCGTTCCGGCGAAAAGACCAAGTCTGACGTATTCAACATTGTAGCACCAATCATACCTTTTGCACGTATGGTGGACTTGTATCTTGATCCCTAATTAGAGATTTAAGTCTGGCATCTAACAATTTGCGTAGCTATTTCCAGTAACAATAGCAAAGCCGACGTATGTCAATATTGCGTAGCAGGTCGTTATTAATAACGCCAAATCATGCCTTTACCGCATGTGGGAATTTTATCTGAAATCCTAGTAGGGATAAGTCATGTCTAACACAGCGTTGCCGGTTGAGTCTTTGTACGTGAAAAGGGACACAAAATCCATGCTCACATAATGGGGGATTTATTGCTCGAATCCTGACTAGAGTGAGTCTACGCTTAACACGCTGTTGCGCGTTAGTCTTTTTCCGTCAAAATGGACAAGTCTATGGTATTCAAATATACGCATCAGAGCTAGAGCAGTTTGCATTTTCTTAGCACAACGTTACATGTGAACGGACTAGATGAATTACATGCTAGCCGACTCCAAACGGTTAGTCGCGTAAGGCTTATTCAATCGGTGTGATGGCTGAGGAGTTTGACCAAAATCCTATGCACGTGCGGCCATCTAGCTATAATGGATGTGAGTCTGAGGACTTTAAAAGCAGTATGCGTCAAAGACAAAGTCTCAAGACTTCAGTCAAAATGCACGGAAGGCCACTTCCATGTCTTATTTCAAAACGTTGAGATCGCCCGCGATGCAAAAACCGACGCCAGAGGTACACCGTGTTCCAAATTAAATGCAAGGGTGAAACCCGATGCTCAAGTTCAAACTGGCAGCAGTTCCACCCCCACATTCCAGAAGCAGGATTATGGCGCATACCTTCACACAGGTCCTTGCATGGAAAATCCTTCAACCAAGCTACCTTCGATGCGAGTGCAGAGAACAACTCCTTGCTGACAAGGAATGAACACTCACAGATAGAGTTGAGATCAAAGTATCGAAATTCGTGCCAGTCAACCCGGCGAACTTTTCAAAAACTGTATGGAGGGGGTGTCTGTAGGTTGTCTAAAAATCACAATAGATAGTTGATCCCCCATCAAACAACGATTATGCGAAGTTATAATCTGACGACTTCCATGAGGCTACAATTTGAGGACTTGTCACGTAGAAGGCTACAATCTGACGACCTGTCACGACAACTGTATGAAAGTCTCTAATTTCAAACAGCATTCATAATCAAATGCGGGAGTTAGCAATCTGACACTGCTCATGATCGCAAGGACCAAGACGAAGGATTACAAGTAGGACGATTCTGATGCAAAGCTGCTGGCAAAAGAGACTGACAACATTGACGGTCTCTGTCATATGTATAGATGCCAAATATCTCTCAAACCGTGAGGAATTTGTGCCGAAATGGATCGGAAAGCGGAACCGAAGCTTTGGCTCGCGTTCGGACTGGCCCGTCTCGTCGAGATGAGCCGATTTTCATAGATGAATTCGTCCAATTCGACTTACGCGTGAAAGTTATGATGTTCTTCGTAGCAATTTATGTTGCTGAGCGTCGTTCTGCCAAACTGGGACTTCGTAGAAATTGCGACTCAGCCTGGAGCTCGCCAGCCCGCTAAGGTTGCCTCTGCATGTCAGAGTCAAAGCGCATAGGTCGAACCAGCGTTATAACCTCAAAACGCAGAGGTTATCCTCGTGGATGATGTACATCAAAACGCAGAGTGGTTTTCAGGCCAATTGTGTGCGTTGTCAGGCCAACTGTGCGTTTAAGACTCAGCTGTGCGTTGTTCAGCTGAAACAGGGCAACTGTGGCGTTTTGCAGCCAACTGTGCGTTTACAGACTCAGCTGGTGCGGTTTTTCAGCTGGAAAACAGGGCCAACTGTCTGCGTTTTGCAGCCTAAAATGTGCCAACTGTGCTGGTTTTCAGGCCAACTGGTGGCCGTTGTACAGACTCAGCGTGGTTTACAGCCTTGAAACGGGCCAACTTGTGCGTTGTAAGGGCTCAACTGTACGTTTTCAGGCCTAAAGTCCCCCCAACTGGTGGTTTTCAGGCAACTGTGCGTTTTCAGACTCAGCTGTTGCGTTTTCAAGCTTGAAAACAGGCCAATTTTGCGTTTTTCATGACTCAGCTGTGCGTTTTCAGCCTGAAAAAGGCCAACTGTGCCGTTTACAGGCCTCAACTTCTCGTGTTTTGCAGGCACTGTTGCCGTTTTCAGCCTAAACGTCCCCCAACTGTGCGGTTTCAGGCCAACTGTGCGTTTTTCAGGCCAATGTGCGTTTTCAGGCCAAAACTGTCTGTCCAACTGTGGGTTTTCAGAGCAACTGTGGTTGTTCAGGCAACTGTGCGTTTATGAGCCAACTGTGGTTTGTCAGGTCCAGAACGCACAGTCAGAGCCCGAACGCTGGTTTTTCTGTTTGAATCGTTCAAGCACGATTTGGAACGGTTCCAGAACGGTTTTCTCCCAAGGGATTTTGAAGGGGATCATACCGATCATGCGAGAGATTTTATGGTGGCAGTGTACACCCCATTAAAACCCTATTAAGGGGAGATTTTAAGGGGGGCGGTTACACTAATCCCCTATAAATAGGGGGAAACTCAACTGAGTTTGCGGGGGCTCTTTTTTGGGCTGACTTTTTGGGATCCTTGCGTTGGGCATCTTGCGGGCTTTTCTGGCAGCAATAAGGGTTTGGAGATCTGCAGAGTTGAAGGAGCTCTTGAATATTTTGGGAAGGCTTTTATTGAAAGCTTTGAGATTATTCGGCCTGTTGGGCTTATTTACCGAACTTTCGGTTTAAATCAACTCTTGTCATGAGTTTCAAACTCGATCTGGAGTTATGCAACTCGTTCCAGAGTTTTAAAACTTGTCTGCAAGTTCTTGCTAAAACTCTTTCAGAGTTATGCACGCGAATCAGAGTTCAACTTGACTTGCGAAAGTTCTTCTGAAACTCTCGTCAAGTAGTTTTAAGACTTGCCACAACAAGTTCTCACAGCGTCAATGTGAGGAGAAGACCAGTTCCAGGTGAACATAGACGTACGGGAATCGTCAACGAGAGAGCCAAACTCGACTGGGGAGCTGCGAGAGAGGCATCCATCGCCACCGTGAAGAACCAGATTGTAAAACAAAAGGGAGAATCCAATTCCATTCTCTCTCTTTTGTAATCGGAATCAAAATTGTAATTGATTTTGAGCAGAATACAAGTTTCAAAGTGTTTTTTCATTGTCTTTTGTACTGCAAATTTCACACAAACATTATTATCGAACAATACGTGCTGGGTTCGAGGAGGATGTTCTTGTCATGGATGGTTTCTCTGTTATAACCAATAAGATACATGCCAGATGCATGAAGCATACCGCATTTAGAACGCCTCTCGGGTCTTTGCTACACAGTTATTGCCTTCGCGCTTAAAGAAATGCAGGTGCCTGACATATCAGCGAGCCATGTCAAGATGCTTTCAGGAGCATCTGCGAAAGACTGTCGAATGCTACGTTAGATGATATTGGTCGTGAAAAGTCTGATAAAAAAGATCACATTTAAGGACTTGAAGACCATGTTGCGACTGTGATGCAGAGCCCATCAGTTGAAGCATGATCCTACCAAGTGCTTTCCTTCGGAATGGTCTAGCTTGGTTGAAATGTCCTTGGGATGTCGCGTCAACCACCAAAGGTATTCACATGCGATCCTGATACGGTAAAGGCGATTTAATGAATTGCCACGCCTCGAGAAACCTCAAGGAGCTCAGAGGTTGCAAGGGCGAGTAGCTTATATTCGTCTCGGTTTATTATGCGAACCTCTCAGGAAAATGCCAACATTCTCAAGCTCACAAAGAAAAAAAAATTGAAGCGGCGTGATCTTTTTGTATGGGATGACGCCTTCGTCAAAGGGCATTCGAGAGATTGAAAGAATAATCTCTGCGAACACCTCCTGTGACTCACTCGCACTGAAACTCGGGCAAACCGCTGTTCCTTGATTTTATGTCAAGGCGACGAGCACTCATTAAGTGGCATTACTTGCACAAGATGACGATAACGTGATGAGCAGGTGATTTATTATTAAGCGAACCTGATGGTAGTGCGCTGAATCTCGATATCCTATGCATGGAAGGAGAATGTCTCCGCTTGGTGTTTTGCTATTCAGAAGAGTACGGAATTATCTGGGTTAGACAGACCATTATGTTATTCTCTAAAGTTTAACCAGTCGAGTTGTTCATGACTAACCAGCTTCCATGGAGCTTGGCGATTGAGCAAAATGGGCCTTACTCTTGTCCCAATACGACTTGGATTTTAAACAACAGAATTGTCAGTAAAACGGACAGGCCATCTGTGATCTCCTTGGAGTGACAATCCAACTACGGATATCGCCGAGATATATGACGAACTACCTGCATGAAAACCCACGAAGTGCAACGCGACTTCACACCAAAAGTATTGGCGTTTATACTTCGAACGGGCCGCTGCTCGCCGAGCACCTAATGTGTGCAAGTGCTTCCATGGATAGTTCTAAAGATTTTCTTCCGGAGTTTGTAGTTGTCTTAGTTCCCGGGAAAACACGTGATGCCTCGAGCTGTGACTCGTTGCACTGAACAGTGCTCAATAACGTAGCCGATTATAATGCATTATCATAGGATTGCCTCAGTTTTGCCTAAAGAACTGGGGGTGGATGTATCTCGAAGCCTTCGGCGATTCTCAACTGATAGTTAACAAGTTCAGAGGAGAGTACGAGGTTCGAAGCCAAGATTTTATACTACCATAAGATGGCAGTGGAGATAGAGAATCATTTGAAGGATTCATTCATCGAACACGCTTGCAACGATTACAGAATAACATACGCGGATGCGTTAGCAGCTTTAGCCGTATCTTTTGGCACAACTCCCTGGGACGGAACAGTTGTGTTACGGTTTAAGACTCAACCAACTCTTAGGTGTGGCGCTGTTACGGTGAAGATGGCAAGGAAGAAGAGGTTCAAGACGGTTAGGGGGGTGTGGTGCACGCTACTCAAGTCGAGTGTCGAATGTCACGCAAGATTGCATATTCCCCATCAATCGTAGACTACGTCTTGCATGGAATCTTGCCAGAATGATGATGAAGGAAAGAGAGTGCATCAGGACGAAGAGCACCAAGATTCTACTGATAATACGGAGATCGAACGCTATACCGCACGGGGTACGATGGCGTTGCTAGCACGTTGCTGTATCAACCAAAGAAGCTGAAGAGGGTCCTTAGGGAGGCGCATGAAGGACGAGTGTGACGCGCGGCACCAACCTGGTTCCAGCTTTGACCAGTATCAACAGAATGGGATTATTTTTGGCCTTTCAATGGATTTGAGTGATGCAATCATATCGCCCGAAAAGTGTTCACCGCATGTCAAGTGACGAATGCGAATTATATGCCACCAACCTCGGAGCATTGCTGCATTCCTGTCACGGTTACGTCCATGGCCGGTTTCGAGACCTTGGAGAATGGACATGTTGGGCCTATAAATCCCCATCAGTCAAAGAGTGACGCGTTCATCCTGGCAATGTTACGATTACTTCTCAAATGGGCTGAAGCAGTTCCACTGCAGAGAAGTTTAAAACGAGTAACGTCATTGAAATTCATCAAGCACCATATGCATTCAGGATATGTTTTCCAAGACGAATCATGACATGACAACGGTCCTCATTTGGTCAGCAACGCCCATAAGGTTTTTGCAAAAAGTTTAAAAATTCAGGATTGCTCGTCAACGCGCTGTATAAATACCCACAGAAAATGGATTAGCTTGAAGCCTTCAACAAGACTATGCATAAAGCTCTTGTTCAAAATCGGTGAAGAATGAACAAGCCGGGATTGGGATGATTAAGCTCGGCGGCTCTATGGCGGCCTATCGTACACGGTGCGGTACACCGACCGGCACAACCCCATATTCATTGGTGTAGGAATGTGGAAGCCATTCTGCCCTTTGAGATTCAAATCCCGTCACTTCTAATTGGCCCTCGCCGGACATACAAATGACCACCGAAGAGCAACAATCAGAAGCCGCCTTGAAAGAATTGGGAAAGCTAGATGAGAAGCGTTTGAAGTCAAAGCATATCGAATTCTACCAAGCAGAATCTCTCGACGTTCGACAAAAAGGTGCGAAACGGAGTTTCAAGAAGGCGGATGTTATGGTTCTAGCTGGAGGCGGCCTATGATCCTTAATTCCAGAAGAAGGGCAATTTGAACCCAAATGGGAGACATTCGTAGTGGAGCACAGTCTACTCGAAGTGTGCGCATGTATCGCCTTGTCACAGGACGAGTGACCGGCTTGATGATGCGATAAACGGCAAAGTGTTTTCCTTGAAAAAAATACTATCCTTAGTATCTTCAGGCTAAACAATGCATTGTGGCGACAGTTCCAGAAAGACATGCATATGAGGATATTCTTTAGGGATACCCAAATCATTATAGGAGCCGCATGGAATAGAATTCTCGTGTCGAACTCTGAAATGTCGGAATGTTTCTTCTTATATGTACAAATTCGCTCACTCTTGATGGGTTATTTTTTGGTTGAGATGAGATCAACTTTGAATTAGGTTAAACCTTTCTGCACCAAACATCCGCTGTCAAATTTAAACGACGGTGGATCACCAACATTTCCATTGCCCGTTCGTTTGGCAATTTTCTCAGACTCAAAATGTTAGTCCTAATCACCGACATTAACGTCTTCCTTTGAGTGATAATCGAGTTGACACTTTCTTTGCTACCTGTTTTCTACTTTCTTTGCTTTCAGTGTAAAACTATAAAAGTTTAGGGCCAAAGCAAATTCCTCTCTGCGATTCCTTCATGAACGAGAGGTCCACTTTAAATGAGGCAATCAAACCTATAAAAGGTTAGGATTGTTCTCAATCTCACTTAGTCAAAACCTAAGACTTAGTTAGGACTAAGACCGAGTCATTCCTTTTCAGTAAACGCAAAATTGTTTTGTTCTTGTTTACCACCAAACTATAAAAGTTAGGGTCGAAATTGGGCTTTCTGCCTCAATGACATGACCAATCCTGATGAAAAGTTGGGTCGTCTGAACCGTTCTGAATTCTCGGAGTGGAGATCACTTCTTAGTTTCATTCATTTCGGATTCTTTTATGCCGGTGGTGGAATCACCTGAGTTTCGTTTTCAACTGAAGATAAGAATATAAAATTCTGTCCTTTGGTACCGGGAGATAGAAATATAAAATTCTTCCTTCTTCCCCTTCCCCTCCTTAATCCAGTTTCCAGTTCGTCTTGTACCTGAAGGCAAAGACAAAATTCCCAACGTTCAATCCGTGCACTTGTGCATGGGGAATTTTTTATCTCAACTCCTAATATGAGATAAGTCTGCGCCTAACACGCGTTGCGGTTTTGTATATTTCGCCGATTGCAAAAAGACACATTGGTCTAGCCTGGGGAATTTATCCCGATAGCCTGTGAATGAAGGGATAAGTCCATCGCCTACTATACGCGGTGCGCTGGTACCTTGTTCCCTATAAGAAATGGGGTCCTGAAGTTATGTGATTGCCAAAGTCATACGCATTAAGTCTAGAAAATCATCTCTTTAGCTAACATTACATGCTGGACACGGATCTAGACAATCCGCATGCTAGCCCGATTCAAACGATAATCGTATAAAGGCATAATCAAACCGCGTTAGGTTCTGGGAAGGGGGTTTGCAAAAATCTATAATTTTATCATGCATGGGTTCAAGTAAATAAAGAAATATTCGATGAAGAAAAGCCAAATGCGGAAGTCTCTAAGTAATAGATCAGTCAAAAGCAGATAATAAAAAGCTTCGTTAGCGAAGGCAACTGACGGCTAAGAACATGGGGACTCTGAACTAGAAAGCCTGTCTACATAGCCTGCTGCTCGAAGTCTTGCCTGGCAGACTATGCTCGGACAGAGTCTTCAGGGAACTGGCTTAAGATTCTTCGCCGGCTTCATCTTCAAGCTTCATCAATCTCTCTTGTGTAGATGCCCAGTCTTCCTCGAGGTTTGTTCCAGAGAACACTCTAATCCCAGCAGTGTCTCGGCCAATAGAGTTAAACGGACTCCTCGGGTGCTCAAGGCCTCCTTCAATCTGCCACTTGCCTCACGGCCGGAATCCAAGAAGCTGAGTAACTCGGATTGACCTGTATCCTTCTCGCCAGGTAGCATCAGCTGCGCAACAGAATGCTATGGTGATCGCAAGCTCGCTGGCGATGGAAAGATCTCATGTCGGTGCCACTGTGCCAGCTAATGCGCTCCATGCTGACGAGGACACGAAGGAAGAAACCTCATTAGCCTGTCAGCTCCTTCAACTCTGTCGGATCTCCGACTCCAGAACAGCAAATTGCAGCAGTGAAGGAATCGGGCAACTCTGGATACCCTTCTTGCTCTGAACATCGGCATTGACGAGAACAAAGAACGGCTGCCCTGATGGAAGCTGAAGAGAAGAGCCCTCCGGCTACAACAGTTGTAGCATGAGGAGGAAGGTGCCGCGGGCGAACATCGACTGCAAGATAGAGTCAGAAGCTCATAAAAAGCGAGGATAGCATCAGTAGGGAATATTGGAGAAGACGATTTTGAGTGCTCTACACTGGCAAAACGGTATGCATCACCACGTAAATAACGTCGGTAACATACACCGACCTATAAGCGTTGTAGGACGACACCAAAATCGCCCCAATTATACCAGAAGACTGAATGAGCAAGCAGCCAAGTCCGAACCTCGACCCCCTGCGAGTGAGGGTGTCCGGCCCTTCCCGAACTTGACCCGCAAAGGGGCCAACGAGGGTATGACAAAAAACCACCAAGTGCCGAAAACCTCGACCCCGCGAAGGGGTGTCGGCCCTTCCGAATGACCCGGCGAAGGGGGCCAACGAGGGGATATGACAAAACCACAAGTCCGAAACCTCGACCCCGCGAATGGAGGTCGGCCCTTCCCGAATGGACCGCGAAGGGGCAAAGAGGGTATGAACAGAACCACCAAGTCGAAAACCGACCCGCGAGAGGAGGGTGGTCGGTTTGCCTTCATGACTGCGGAATGGATCAATCGGGGATACAAAAATAAAAAAATTCCCACCCAAAAAAAGAAGTGCTGGAGGCGAGGATGCTGCGCGAACTTCTTCCTCGCTAGGCTGCCGAATGGGATCGACTCCTAGTTGAAGTCTAGGATCGGCCGTGGAGGCATCGGAAACCTGCAAATGGAAAAGCAGGAGCAAGTCATGATACAATGCTAAGGATGTATTGAATACGCGAAATTTAAAGGGAGAAATTATTGAAGCTTACATTAAGATCCTGTGTATAACATAGGAATTTTATAGTTGAAGTCTAATTAAACGTACCAAAATTCTGTGCATGCGAAACAATGTTGTCTTTTTCCGCAGTAAATTTTGATGAAATACCAAAATCGCAGCCTTCGTGTTTCAAGGCTAAATCCTCGGTGCAATCTGACACAGCTCGAGTTTGGGTGCATGGTATCTCATACCTGATGGCACATAGAGCACCCCCAGTACCCCACATTTCTGGTTAATCTTGGCAAATAAACCCTTTTGTAAAACCTAGCCAATTTATGCAAACAAAACCCTCCCACAAATGTTCGGTTTGATTTTTGCAACAAACTTTGATGCGTAGTTCTTGTGGTCTTAAGACTCATTTAGGTGTTTTCGAGCGCTTGGATGTCTGCGTCTTTATGCTAATAAACCCCCCTAATATACTTTGTGGTTGCTCTTTTGCAGCATAAACCCGCCTCAAGTTTCGGCCGTCAAATATTGCACATAACCCGCCTCAAGTTTCGGCCTCAAATTACACAAAACCCCCTCAGAAGTTATTAAATCCATGTCTTTTACACAAAAGCCCCTCAAGTTTTTTGGGGCTGATGAACAGTGAAAAATCGGCTACCAAGAGTTCTAATCAACAACTTCAGTTCTTTAGCACAAGCGCATGCCGAACAAAAGGTCCAAAAGATTTCGGCAAATCCTCAAACCTCCAATGCCAAAATTCGATTTGTCCTTAAAGATTGACATGGTTTGAGAAACCCCTGCAGTCATCAGGTCATGAACACAATGCAACGAAGAATTTCGCCGATGTAAGCAGTAGACGGGTTCAAATAAAAAAAAAAAAAAACCGGCCACCAATCAAAACATCCAAAGACCAATTCGGGATTTCGGTTTTTGTTTCAAGAATCAAGCAATTATGATTTCACTATCAAGTTCGGATGCCAACAAACCAAATGCCGAAATGTCCGGCATCATGCGCAATCAATTTCGTTGCTTCCGCCATATTTGAAGGAACTTGAGGGTTCTTCAATCATTGAATTAAAACTGGGGAATTAACTAAAAAAATGCAAAGCACGGGAATGGAGAGCCATGGAGGAGAAACTATACCTGAGTTCAAGAAGGTCTGGAACTTGAAGAGAAAGGAAAATCTCGTCAAATCCCAAACCCTTGAGCTTTTGAAAGAGCATGACAACATCTCGGCCAAGTCAAGAGCTCTTGAGGGTTTTATGCCTAGAGAGAAGAAGGATGCCTTGAAGAATGAGAGAATTTGGCAGGTCTTTGAAGAAGGAGAGTTCTTGGGGATAGAGAACCTCAAAACCGGTAAAAAAAAAAGAGAAATGGGACGCGGGGCGGAACTGTAGAAACGAAGCAAAAAAACAGAAAAAGGGGGGAGATGCGCTTTCGTCTTGCTGCGCGAAACTGAAATAAAAGAGGAAAAAAAGAGTGAGCGGAACCTACTTGCTGCGAAACGGAAAAAAAGAGAAAAAAAGAGTGAGCGGAACCTCTTGCTGGAAACGAAAAAAAAAGAGGAAAATCGGTTTTGGAAGAGGACTTTTAATAAGAGGCTGAAGGGAACCGGTCTGAAAACGGACGGTCTGAACCGGATCGTTCTGAACCCAGACTGGTCTGAACCAACCCAGACTGGTCTGAACCAACCCAGACCGAATCTGAACCAAATCAGATTGAATCAACCCAAATTACAAGTTTTTTTTGATGATTCGCACGCGTGTAAGCCGGATTGAAATGTGTGTTCGCATCATGTATAGAGGGATCCAAGGAATGATTCATACGCATTTTGAAACCACTTCCAGGTGTATTTTGTTTGATTGTATTCACGCCCGTATTTATACTCCAATGAGAATACGAGTCTAAACTTTTTTCACCATGGACGGGAAGTTCCTGGAGAATTTATATGGTATAATATTCTTAAGGATAACCCGTCAACCTCCGACGGGTACACGAGGCATAACTAATTCCCAAAACTCCACGCGAATACACGAGTATAAACTGGTTCTCCTCAGGTTGATTCGAAACCTAGGGTCAACGCCGGTCAACGCGGTAACGAACCTGGTGTCAGAACACAAGTAACACGTTGCGACAAAAAAGTTCAACGTATGGACGTCGAAACCTATGGTCAAACGGCCGGTCAACGCGTAACCCTAGGTCAACGCACGTCACGCGTTGCGACAAAAGAGTTAATATTCGGACGTTCCGGAACCCTATGGGTCAACGCGTGTCAACGCGTAACCCTGGGTCGACGCCAGTCAACGCGTTGATTGCCGACAAAAGTCAACGCTATGACGTTCGAACCCTACGGTCAAATGCGCGTCAACGCGTAACCCCTAGGTCAACGCAGTCAACCGTTGCGACCAAAAAAGTCAACGTATGATGTTCGAAACCCTATGGTCAAAACGTCGTTCAACGCGTAACCCTAGAGTCAACGCCAGTCAACACGGTTGCCGACAAGAAGTCAACATACGCGTGATCTGAAATCTAAGTCAAGCGTCAACACAATGTGACGGAGGTAGTTCAAAGTCAACTCAATGACACGAGCCAAACTCAACTCACTGGTGGTAGACTCGAGACTCCGACGACGGCCAGGCGATAAACGCAGCGCCGGAAGAACTTCGGTTATTCGTCAAAGCATCGAATAGACCGAAAATCGGAGGAGTCAAGAGTTGAAGCTAACTACAGGTCCTTTACGCCGACTGAAGGTTGGACCAATCACATCCAAAGTATTCCAGCCTCTTCTATAAAAGAAACGAGTCTGGAACGCTTTGGAGGGGGTATCTGTAGGCATCGAAAATTGCCCATAGGTCTCCACGAACAGCTCAGTGTTAAAGAACGACAATGAACATCACTATCTGGTTCACAGGAGTTCGACTGATGTCGGTGAACGCTTGAAGTGAACTGACGAACTACGTGAGCTGACAGAATTCCGGAATAACAAAGGTGCGGGCTAATCAGGAGCCCCGCAATGTTTACAAAGGGAACAATGCCCTTCGTTTCCCATTCATTCTACAGATAATCCAACCATCGGGGCTGATAGAACTCTTCGTCAGAATTCCAACGCAATTCGAATCACTAAGATCCGAGTTCGGACGAAGAATTTACAGCGGGGTGTCCTAGATTTTTGGGGACGCTCCAGGGGTGTCCTAGATTTTTGGGGACGCCCCAGGGGTTTCCTAGATTTTTGGGGACGCCCCAGGGGTGTCCTAGATTTTTGGGGATGCCCCAGGGGTGTCCTAGATTTTTAGGGACGCCTCAGGGGTGTCCTAGATTTTTGGCGACGCCCCAGGGGTGTCCTAGATTTTTGGGGACGTCCCAGGGGTGTCCTAGATTTTTGGGGACGCCCCAGGGGTGTCCTAGATTTTTGAGGACACCCCAGGGGTGTCGCCTATAAATAGAAGCTTTAGGCCTCACTTTTGGAGGATCTGGATTTTTGGAGAATTGGCGAAGCCCTGCTGGAGTGAAGAGTGATCGAGCACTTCAATACAAGAGAGTTCTTCATCAGATCTACATCACCCGCATCCGTTCCTTAGCATTACCCCTCGTCGGTAATCCTAAGAAGAGCAAATATCTCGCTTTATCCGAGATAGGCGCTCCAAGTTTCTAGATCTCCTCGCGGATCGACGAAGCTCTGCCCGATTTTTCTGGATCAGATCTGATTGCCAGGTAGTCCACGGATATCGACGTCCCCGTCACAGGCTAAAGACCCATGCAAGCAAGAGACGATAAACGGATCTTGTGTTTATTTTCAAGAAAGTTATAATTTTTATTTTCGTTATTTGAATTCATTTGTAACGTTTGAAGTTTTAATGAAATCAATGATGAAGGCAACTTTTGACGAAAACAAGAGCCAACACCAGTATCCATGGGCAAGGGTACAGGAGTGGTTTCACACCTCACCGTGACTGGAATAATCTGTAGTGGAGCACTACCATGTGAATCATCATCCTAAGTATCATCTGAGACCACCCAAGATGATGGTTATTTATGCCCATCATGATCTGCTTCAGTTACTCTAGAAGACTGAGTCTCAAAGACCTTGAAAGATAGAGGGGGTTCTCTGAGCCAAGAACCATATCTGATTTTGAATGTGATAAAAATACCATCGACTTGTACACTTCGTTTGTCACACTCAGCAGCTTTGCGGCCAATAATGCCACATGAAAAGTAAAAGTCAAGAAGTCTCTCATAGGTGAGGAAGAGCTTCTCAATCTCCCCGGTCTCTTCAAAGCAAACATGTATGCCTCTTTTTAGAGGCTCAGTAATATCCACGAGAATTCTTGGCCGCATCTTGTTATCCCGCAAATCAATCCCTTTAAGTTCTCCTATAAGCGAGCCATAGTCTCTGGCGCACCTCTCGTTCATCACAGCCAGTGGTACATTCTTGACTTTTACCCAAAATAAAGTTAAAAAGAAATTCAGAGCAGTTGGGGCACCGACCCCACGAGGAACAATCAAATTGAGCAAGTTCCTTTTAAAGTACCATGGCCCACCATCAAGCACTTTCTCCCTATCTGCATCGGAACCGAATCTGAAAAGGAAAGTATTCCTTCCACTGTAATGTTCCACCTAGAAGGGGGCATCTACAATCTATACCTTCCTAGGGACACGCTCAATACCATCTCTATTAGCAATCTTCCTACCAAAAACCTTCCCAAGAGACAGTTGTTAAGGGAAGGCGAATCTGTCCGGTCCTTAGTTGATAGAAAAACAAGGTCATCTTCGTCATCTAAGCTGCATTTGGCACAAAGCTCGGCCAGCCTATCATCATCAATTCTCGTCATGTTCCAAATTGATTTGGAGCTGAGAGCATGCTTGAAACGGTGATGCCGTTAATATGAGACCGATAGACGGTCTTAAAATGGTGATGCCGTTAATTTGAGTCTGAGAGATAGCTTAAACGACGATATCGTTAATTGGAGACCGAAAGGCAGCCTTGAAACGGTGATGCCGTTAATTGAATATGAAACGGTGATGCCGTTAATTAAATATGAAACGATGATACCGTTAAATAAATATGAAACGGCGATGCCGTTAATATAAGACCGATAGACGATCTTAAAATAGCAATGCCATTAATTTGAATCTAAGAAACAGTTTGAACGGCGATGCCGTTAATTAGAGACCGAAAGGCGGCTCTGAAACGGCGATGCTGTTAATTGAATATGAAATAGCGATGCCATTAATTGAATATGAAATGGTGATGCTGTTAAATAAATATGAAACGGTGATGCCATTAAATAAATATGAAACGACGATGTTGTTAATTAATTATGAAACAGCGATGCCGTTCGTGTGAATTGAGAGACAGCTACCTCAGAGGCCGAGATGTGGGAAACCCTGAATACTACCGTGAGGGTTGGGGACGAGACTCAGTTCTCGCCAAATAATTCGCTATAAAACTATCGGAGTGAGATAGAAAGGGTCGTGCCTCACAAAGATTGTAGAAATCGGCCAGAGAAAAAATGAAAAGAGACAGTCGTGCCGATGAAGATCTGTCACGAGGGAGGGGGAGAAAAGCATTACGCGCTTTCAGAGAGGAAAAGGAACAAACTGAGATCAAGAGTTTTCAAAACCCTAGAGAGGGGGCAGCTACAAGAGAGAGCCAACTAAAAACTAGGCTTTTCAAAACCCTAGAGAGGGCGGCTACGAGATAACCGACTTAGTGAGATAATTTTTAGGACTTTACTTTATGGTGTTATTCATTAGTACAATGAGATTGAGATTTCACTTTAAGATGTTATTCATTGGGACAACTACCCCCACTTTTCCAAATTTATTCCACTTCTTTATAAACTTTTTGTCCCAACCTTTAAAAATTACCTCATTCTTAACTTTGGGACAATCATGAGGAAAGTATGATAATTTTGAAGCACTAATTTATTAAATATCTAATTTATGTTAATTGTATTATAATATATAATATATCTTAATTATATTATAGTATAAAATTCTATTATAACGTAAGATAATAAAATATTATATAATATTATCTAATATAACATTATTATATATCATTATTACATATTGGTTAATAATTCATATATTATAATATTAGTATTATATATTATAATATTAGTATTATATATTATAATATTAGTATTATATTATTATAATATTACTTTATATTATTTAGTATATATTTTATTATTTAGAATAAAAATATTATAGTATTTTTATGATATAAAATATTGTATTCTAATATAGTTTTTATATATTTAATATAATAATATATTAATTATATTATAATATAATTTATTATATAATAATTTACTATTTTCTATTATACTTTATTATATTAATTAATAGTCATAAATATATTGTTAATATTATGGTAGTTATAATATTAAATAATATTTTATAACTACAATAAAAGTTATAATAAATTACTATATATTAGAGTATGCTAATATATATAAAATGGCTAAAATACCAAATTGGTATATTTATACGAACGCTTTTGTCAGTTTGGTATTTTTAAAAACTCCGGCGACGACAAGACATTAAAGCTCGTACTTTTTGTCAATAAGGCACTTTTTTCAAAACTCCGGCGAGAAATTTTACATTTAACCCCCTTATCTCCCAAAATTATTAAATTTGTGCTCTCTCTCTCCTCCTTGTCCTCCTCCTTTACCATTCCCCTCTCCCTCTAGCGCACCATCGTCCTCCTCCTCCTCTCCTCCGTCCCCATCTCCCTCCTCTTGATTCCATCCTCAGCCACCAATTCTCCAGCATTCTTCTCCAAGGATTTTGGAGTACCAACCTGCCTCTTAAACATAGATTCCGAAGAACCCAATGCACTTTCATTGCAGCTCCCCTGATCAAAGACTTCAGCTTTGAATGGAATCTCATTGTCTTGCTGCTCTTGCTTAATGTTAGCTCCTGCAGATATCTTACATGGAGGTGGAGAATTCTCTCTCTGAGGATAACAATTCTCCCACCACAGTGGCAAGCAGAACAAATGCACTGATCTGAAAATTCAAACAAACAAATCAAGAATGAGTAATGTTTATGTATAGACCCTAGCTGATCTCGGAACTCGTGGCATCGGAGGAACCCGATAGCCACTGGATCCATGGTCCAATCTCTTGTGAAGCACCATGTTTCAAATTGTTAATTTTCACTACAAAGGTAATTATTTAGGCTTCCATTAACTGATCACAAAAATGCTGAACAACCTTTGAATTCTCTGTTCTTTCAGCAGCTGCGACTTTCAGCGTATGAGGAGGAGGGGGAGGAGGAGAGGGAGGGAGGGGATGAGGGGGCCGAGATTGACCCAGAGGAGGGAGATGAGGATGGAGGAGAGGAGAAGGAGGACGATGGTGCGCTAGAGGGAGAGGAGAAGGAGGAGGAGGAGGAGGAGGAGGAGGAGAGAGGGTACAAATTTAATAATTTTGGAAGATAAGGGGGTTAAATGTAAAATTTCTCGCCGGAGTTTTGAGAAAAGTACCTTATTGACAAAAAGCACGAGCTTTAATGCCTTGTCGTCGCCGGAGTTTTTAAAAATACCAAACTGGCAAAAGCGTTCATATAAATATAGCAATTTGGTATCTTAGCATATATAAAATTAATATAATATATTATATTATTTAATAATATTTTTTAATTAATAAAATTGAACATATTAATAGCATATTATGATTATTTTTAATATTATATTTTAATAAGGAGCCATGTTATCAATTATTCTATTTAAATTATAGTAATTATCATAAAATAAAAATAAAATATTATATCATATTATTATAATATATTATATGAAATTAATTAATAACATTAAACAAAGTTATAATTAATTAGTAATTATAATATAATATATTATAGTTTAGTATAAAGTAAAATAATGTATTATATTATAATAACATATCAAATAATATGCTAAACCAATTAGATAAATAAATTTAGACTTAATTAATAGATAAATATTATACTTTAATAAAGTGTCACATCATCAATTATCCCACATGAATTGTCAAATCAAAGCTTCAAATTGTCTCATTATCTTAAATTGTCTTACTTTACATCACTCAAAATATCCCTAAGGGATAAAATTGTTTCATTAGAACAATTATCCCACTTAGCCCCAACTTGTCCCAATCAATAACCCCCTAAAA
>NC_033800.1:77330716-77355679 GCF_001876935.1 Asparagus officinalis
TTGAAAACGTGGTTGGGTTTACTTTTAAACCCAGCACTTTCAATTATCAAAACATGTTCAAAATGTTGAACGTCGGGAAAGCACTTTTAAACCCAGTCTATTCAGATAAAATTCTTTATGATAGCATTAAACATACATCGTGCCTTCTACATAAAAAAAGGCT
The DNA here is from genome assembly GCF_001876935.1 of Asparagus officinalis. Lineage (NCBI taxonomy): Eukaryota > Viridiplantae > Streptophyta > Magnoliopsida > Asparagales > Asparagaceae > Asparagus > Asparagus officinalis. Next base: position 77,330,880 of record NC_033800.1, read on the forward strand.
TTATTTATTTATTCATATACAGGCTCAACTTGTAGTACAAACTTAAGTCTCCGCCTCGTTACTCTCAGCTACTCAAGCCTCGGCTCTTCCCCTCGACTGAGAAGAGTGGGGAACAAGCACAACCATCTCCTCTCCCCTGTTATACTTCAACATCCTCGCCTCCTCCCTCGAAACCCTGTAAGCATTCCTCAGCACTTCCTCAGGCAACCCCTTGAATACCGATGTTTTTCCGACGATGGGGCTGACCATTGCGTTGTCGTTGGTCTTTATAGCTACCCACTCGAAGTTTTCGCTTCTTGATTGGATCAAGAGCGCGAAGTTCTGGGGGACGACGATGAGCTGGTTTTGGCGGAGCTCGCCGTTGAAGGCAGTGTTGCCGCGGTCGTTGACGATCTGGAGCCGGGCGTTTCCTCTGGTGACGTACATTATGGAGTGGGCGTTCATGTTCCAGTGTGGGGCAACAAAGGCATTCTGGGGAGAGGAGGGGGTCGGGAAAGAAATTAATTAGCACGTTAATTAATTGTATAAATTATCAGGAAACATTAATTCGGTAGCGCTTTTTTCTTACCCTGTGGAGGACACCCCTGACCGCGTTGAGCTGGAGATATCTGAGAAGGGGAAGCTTCTGGCTGTTGAGGGTGGTGGTCCTCCCTGCATTAGGATTGTATATGTCCGCACGCCTCGGATCATCGATGTTGCGCTTCACCCCCACCGAGCAGAAGGCCTGCTCAAGTCCGTTTGCCATCAGACGCCTCCTCTCCCTCTCTCTCTCCTCTTCCTCGTACTCCCTTTCTCTCTCCTCTCCCTCGCTCATTCCCTCTTCCCTTCTTGACGGCCTCACGATGTGGAAGCTTCCCTCGACCCTCACAATCTCCCCCCTGTCGTCGCTTCGTCCTCTCAGCTTCTCCGCTAGGTCCCTGCTTATGCCCATGGATTCGGCCAAACTTTCGGTGTCGAAACCGCTGAGGAGGTTAAAGTCGTCAGAGTCTTCTCTAGGCTCGACGCCTAAGTGTTGGCCTCTCCCCTTCCTTCCGGCGAGAAGGAATTCCTGATGAGAATTTTAAGAACTTGACGCCTAAGTGTTGGCCTCTCCCCTTCCTTCCGGCGAGAAGGAATTCCTGATGAGAATTTTAAGAACTCGAATTAGAAAGTTGAGATTATTAACTGAATATTAGTTGAAGCTTTTCGCGTAATTAATCTTGTTAATTTCAGTCTCTTGTTAGTTAATTTGTAGAGTAAGTAAAGAGGCCAGGTGATTAATTAGTGAGGGGCTGATATATATGACATACATCCGTTCACCGCGAGAGAGCACGCATGAGAGGGCAATAATAGGCTACTTAATTGTCTACGAGTTTGTGCTTAATATATTACCCTGCGGTTGCTGTCGAGTTGGTTGGCATTGTTGCTTGTATCGAGAACCGTGAACGCAACGATGGGCTGTTCTCCATCGTTGTAGACCCAGTGAGCAACTCCTGCAGGGATTGCGATGATGTCACCCTCTCTGAAGTGGTCGACTCTCTGGTGCTGGTCTCTCTCCGACCGTCCTCGGCGGCCTTCTTCACGCGATGTCCTAGGGTCGCCTCGCTGGAAGGACTGGAACGATTCCGGGCATCCCGGCATCACATTGCCGAAAATACCCTTGCCTGCATGCATAACAGTACATACTTAGGCCTAAACTCAATATATCCGCAGATTCAAAAATTAAGCTTAGTCTTGTTAGGTACGTGTTGATTAATGTTGCTTGTTCAAATAAAATACCTTGGACAACATAAGTGAGGGCATGAGCATTGTAGAATTTAGGCAAGACGAGGCCTCCAGGCTGAACAATACGGCGGTGTGCGGCTACCCCGGCGCACTCGAACTGCTCGTTGTCCTCGTCAAAGTACTCGGTGAGGCCTGCCTCAGACTCGACCCTCCGCCTCGGTTCCTGGGCGTTGAGCCTCTCGATCCGGCACCGGCTCTGAGACCCGAACCGGCGCTGGCTCCCGAATGGGCTCCTCCCTTGCTCCCCGAATTGGGCTAAAGAGACGTCGAACAAGAGGAGGAGAGAGAGGGAGAGGGAGAGCAAGTAACCCCTAGAGAATATTGCCATTACTAGCTAATCAGTGAGTATGTATGTATCTCTATTGCTCTGAGTGATGAAGGGAGAGGAGAAAGGGGGTGTGGTATTTATAGGCTTAAGGGAGGGGAGTTTGTTGAGGAAGAGGACAGTTTGCATGGAGTTGAGGGTTTGGGGAGCGTCCTCGTGTTGCCGCATTTGAGTTACTCGGTGGACTCGTGGCGCATGGAATTGAGGATGAGTACAAAGTTAGGTACTCTCTTTACAAGTCTAGATATTTTTAGCGTGTTTCTCGTAAAATTTAAATTTTGAGGGCCTTTTTTATAAATTTTAAAAGTTCTAGGGTGTTTTCTACAAATATCATTTTCTCAGTGGACTTTTTCTAATTTATAAACTTTACCCACTGTAAGTTTTGACTTTTTAGTTTTAGTTTTGAATTTTTTGTTTTCTGTAATTTTTGAAGCTTTTAATGTGTTTTTTGTAAATATTTCATGTTACTGTTTATAAGCTACAAATTTCATATTGTTTGTAAGTTTTCATATTTCTAGCGTGTATTTCTATAAAATTTGGCTTTATGGTGTATCTTGCAATTTTTGAAACTTTCAGTTGTGTTTGTTGAAGATTTTAAAATTTTCACGTTGCTATTTGTAAGTTATAGGTTTTGTACTATTTATAAGTTTTAATATTTATGTGACATGTTTCTATTAAATTTGACTTTTTTGAGGGTGTATTTTGTAATTTTTAAAACTTTTAGGATGTTTTTTTCAAATTTTAAATTTTCATGCTGCGGTTTGTAGCTTATGGGTTTTGTATATTGTTTGTAAATTTTGTTGTTTCCAAGGCGTCAAGGGTGTGTTTTTGTAATAATTTGACTTTAAGGGTGAATTTTGCAATTTTCTAAATATGTAGTGTGTTTTTCGCAACTTTTAAAATTATTGGGGTGTTTCTTGCAAACTTATAAATTTTCGTGGTGCTATTTTTAAGTTATAGATTTTGTAGTCATTTGTAAACTTTGATTTTTTAGGGGTGTGTTTTTGTATATTTAGGATATTTTTACAACTTTTGAAACTATCAGGGTGTTTTCTGGAAATTTTAATTTGTGTGGTACTGTTTATAAGTTTTAGATTTTATATTGTTTGTAGTTTTTGATATTTCTCGGCTGTGTTTTCATAAATTTGACATTTGAGGGTGTATTTTGGAATATTTGAAACAATTAGGGTGTTTTTACAAATTTTAAAATTTTCATTGTTTTATTTATAGATTTTTGTACTATTTTGTAAGTTTTAATATTGTTGATTTTAAGGAACCAAACAGTCAAATATATGGGGGTAAGGTTGATTAGGGGGCCGCTCACTTCTTCGAATATATGGTCTTGAGTTTAGTAGCTTCAGCTTGCACAAATAGCAATTCATGAGAGGACGTGACTTAGTTCCCTCGTTGTACCTCCGATGATCAAGTCAGCTGGTGAACTTGAGTGGAAAAATAAAGAACTATGTGAGTTCTTCAGTGTCGTGCAGTATAACTTGCAGATATTGCTTGGAAAAATAGCCTTTGAAAAAGATCTCCAGAAAAAAGATCACCTTTAAGTTGAGAATAGTACCTCTGTTTGTAGTGGTACGTGCTGAAAGGGTAGAACCACACTTCGGCCTAGCATAGGATGGCGGTAAGTAGACATGGGTTGGCGGTTGCGTTAGCACCTACTTTACAAGTGTTAGTAAGCGAGTGGAGGAGAAATCACCTCAGCATTAAATGAGAAGTGATTGGAGGCATGACGATGCTAATGTGGTCTGACGAGTCATGAAGACTATCAAGGCTAGAGGTATGATGCACCTGCTAAGCATTAAATATGACGTCGATGTGCTGTCAGCGGGAGAGGCTCGAGACCGAAGTCGTCCTTTAGTTTGGCCGAGAAGCAATGCCTTTCGAGTCGACCTCACAAGGCGTCGAATAACTGGTCGAGTAGGCTCGTAGCGAGTCATCTTCGACGAGAGAACTGATAAGTATCGCCCTTCGACTCGACCTAAGGAGATGTCGACTCGGCGAGTCAGCTAAGTAGGGATCCTTTGTGATTTCGACCGTCAATCTGACTTAAGCGGTGCATGTAGGGGGACATCTGTTCGTTACTAGTAAAGGGCCGTACTTTGGCGACTGAAAATACCATAACAGTTGGCCACTTTCGCTTGGAGTCTGCTTGAGCCAGGTTCGAGTGAAATGAGAGTTGTTTTGAACATACGTGGGTATGCATTCCATAAGAGAACTGAAAAGCCATTTCAGATTTTACGTGGCTAACGTCACTACACATTCTTTTTGACTGCCACAGCTCCGATTTCCGTGGCTAATTGTGGGCTATTCGAGGTGAGTGGGTTGCGCCTTGATCCTCGAAGGGTCGCTTTGGATTCTAAGAATTAATATTAGCCGTTGGCTAAAGCATGATCTGACCGTTCAGATTCTAGCAGTTGTGGATTCAACTGCCTATATATAGAGCTAGGGCCATGAAGATGTCAGCTATTGTCTTTTGAAATTCCCTTCTGAGAACTCAACATCTTCCGCTCTCATCTCTTTTCGGATATCACTTCTCCTTTCTACGATGGCATCAAATCCTATAGACCAACGAGCTCTTTTGGCGGGATTCCACTCCAAGGTGACCCAAGCACAGAAGAGGACGCTCCATGGGAGATTTGATATCCCCCGTGAGTATGAGCTGATGGCCCCGACGAGGTCAGAGGCTATCTATGATCTCTGGCCAGATTGGGCCCCGCTCTACTTGAAGCATTTGGAGTTTGGTCTACGACAGTCCCTACACCCCTTTCTTCAATAAGTTTTCACGGTTCTAGGGGTATTGCCAACCCAAATGAAGCCGAACGTCATCGTAACCTTGGTGGGGTTCGTTGTGATTTGCCATTAGTTGGCAATAAAGCCATCCTTAAGAGTCTTGGTCCGTTTGGTGACTGTGAAGGTGAACCAAACTGAACCCCACTTCCATTTCCAAATGGTGGGGAAGTACAAGCTCATAACCAGCCTCCCTGACTCAAACAAGGACTGGAAGGAAAAGTTCGTCATGGTCATGGGGGATGACTTGGAGTTGGGCTGCTCGAACTGGTCCGGGATAAGGAGGGAAACGCTCGTGGGGGTGACTTGCTCGACGTCAAGAGGGATATGCTGGATCAGATCAAGGTGTATGCTGGCTCTTGTCAAGTCAAACATCTGCTTGATAACTCGATCATACGGGTTGCCAACGTGTCTATCATGCCTCCTTCTGCCAAGGACAATGAGAGGGATTTAGCCCTGATTTTAGGGATTGCGAAAGTGGTGATGGTGCCGACCACTCATCTGGTCTATCCCCAGGAAGGGCCACCTGTGAGGCCTGAAAAGCATCTCTGTCATGACTTTGACCCAATGGAGACCAAGATGACCGAGGCAGAGCCTTATCCCACCATCGTCCATAGACGAAGGAGGAGGCCCTAGATGGATGAGGAACAAGAACCTCGGGTGGTACCCGAGAGGGTCGAGACCGACATCATCCATCCGGGTGAGTCGACCCCGAAAGAGCAGACCGAGGCTCGCCGGGAAGAGGGAACCGAGGCCAGAGCTCCTACTGAGGAGGGGAGGTCATCTATTCACCACAGGGGGTCAACTCGTCGGGAGGAAAGAGCTGGTCTTGGAGGAAATGGTGCCTCCGACAAGGTTAGAGTACCCCTTTCCTCACCGTGCTGTCGAGATCGGAGAGGAAGAATGGGAAAGGATGATGCAGTACCTTATCAAGACTTCAGGGGTCAGCCCTCGATATGGATAGGATCCTGACCTAGAGCACCGCTACCAGCCTACTCACCACCTCCATGTCAGGGGAACAGTCCTCGATTCTAGCTAGACTCAATCGAGGGTGGTCAAGCAGTTCTGGCTTCCTCGAGATAAGGAGCTCTTGTCGGGAGTTCCAAATGCTGGTCTCCACCTAAGCCTTCAAAGCTACTTGGTTCAAGGCACTTTGGTGGAGCAAGAGATATATGGCGGGATGGAGCAGATCCGGACTTCATATCTCAAGCTTTTATGGGAGGTTGCTTCCTTAAGAGCCGACAGAGGGGTCAACTCAGAATGGGGTGCAGAGACGCCATCCCTAAGAATTTTCAAGGTCGACAAGCTCTAGCAGGAGCTGGAAGAGAGCAATAGGAAGGCTAGGAGACTGGATGAGGCTCTCCAGGAGAGGGGATCATGCTATGGTGCAGGTCGAGGCCGAGAAGCAGGCGGTGATGCATGCGAAGCGTCACATGGACGAGGAGCATGCAGCGCTCGTCAAGATTCAGGAGGAGGTCGCCCACCTACAGGAGTCCTTTGTAGTGGCCTAAAGCCACAATGCCCACCTCCAATCTGAGCCTTACAACCAATAGATCATGGAGGGGTATCGCCATGGCCTAACTAGAAAAACAAAGGTACAGATAGCCTGCAAGACCGTGTTAGGGTTCTGGTTTTGAACCTACACTCTTGTTTTGTTTTGATGATTTTACAAATAATTTATAACTAATTTTGTTTTCCAGTGATTGTGACTTATTACAGGTTTATATCAGAGTTAAAGATCCAGATCAACTATGTTTACAATCATTTAGGTATTATTGTATATATCGTGTGTTATTCTCTAAGCTCAGTATATATTTATACACACACTTAACATCATGTTTACATTGTATTATTTTACAAAAGTTTTTCAATACACCTCTATCAAAATCAAATGTACATGTTTACATATTTGCACATATATGTGCACATTTGCTAAAACGATGATCTTTTACAAATAGCAAATGTAATTTCCAAAATTTCTTCATAAATATGTTTAATATCATGTTTATAAACTATTTCTAAAGTTTAATATTTTTTAGAATTTATTTGATATATTTTAAGGTTCATAGTTAAAAATTTTCTGTGTACATGTTTATGAGTCGACTCATGAACAGTATTGAGTCGACTCACAAACTACTGTGTAGTTTACATTTTGTTCTGCTGAGTCGACTCATGACTTTGATGAGTCGACCCATCAGGTTGAGTTGACTCATAATTGTCATAAGTCGACTCACAAAATGTGCTGAAAAATGAGTTTTGTTTCTGCTGAGTCGACCCATGATCTTATGAGTCGACCCATGGTTTATGAGTCGACTTATGATTTTTATGAGTCATCCCATAAGTTGATTTTTAGCCTGTAACAGCTACTTATGAGTCGACTCATGAATAGTACTAAGTCGACTCATAACACCGTAACGGCTACTTTCTGGTTTTGTCTTCTTCTGGCTTTTTGGTCTTTTTTATTGGGTTCTTGCTGATGTTTTGGGATGTTATAAATACCCCAGTGCATTAAACATTCTGACCAACCAAGAGAATTGATTATTTAAGTTTACAAAGTGTTTAAAAGGTGTTTAATGCCTTGTTTCAAGCTTTGTTTCAAAAGAGAAGTTTTTCACAAAGAAGAAGCTTTCAATTTCAATTGAGGAATTCATCCTCATCATCATTTCTTTAGTTCTTTGTGTTTATAGAGAAGTTTATCTAAGCTCTTTTATATAGCTTATTGATTGTCAATTTCATATTCATATCTTGCTATATTAAATTGAATTAGAATTTTATTATTCTCATTTATCACACACACCCTTATTGAGCTTAGATTATTTCATACAATATATTAGTGGGTATTAGTATGTGAATTAGTGAGAGTGAGCTTCATTGTGTTCTCATTCATTATAGAGAACAAAATATTATATTTGAACTTATATTGTGAGTATCACTTGTAACACACTTGTACACTGAGAGTAGTGTGTGGTGAGAGACGGGGTCGAATCCAATAGGAGTGGCGTCGGTTGACAAACCTAGGGAGAGGTTGTATCTGAGCACTTGAGAAGGAGTACAGGGCTAGAGACCAACACTTAGTGTGTATAGTGTGATTGCATAGTGATTGATTGTGAGAGTTTTCGGTGAGCTTGTAAACCGAGTGTGTAGAAGTTCCGGCTTCCAAACTGGGTTGTGATAGTGGAGATCTCCTCGAGGTGAGGAGCGGGGACGTAGGTCGTGGGGACCAAACCTTATGAACATATTGTGTGTTTGTGGTTGCTTGACGTTCATCTTTATTTGTGCTCACATCATATATCACTTTCATCTCTTTATTGTGTCACATTTAATTTACACGTGTACTTATATATCCTTACATCTATTTCATCATATAGGATATATCTCTTTGTTTATATTGTATATTCTTGTTCATAACATATTGTATATCTATCTTGCAAGAATAATTTGATAATAAGTTTTAATTGGCATAAAATCAGATTAGATTAGTATAAGACCCTAATCACTCTCCCCCTCTAGGGTCTAACAATTAGTATCAGAGCTTGGTGCTCTTTGATTTAAGGTCTAATCACATTGAGTTAAAGATCCAAGTTATCTTTTGTGCTAATTCAATTTTTGTTTTTTGTATCTTGTTTGGGCATATATACTCTACGGATATGCACGGTGCATCTAGTTTAGGCTATGCTATTAATGTTGCTCATTGTTTGGATATTTTTTTCCTATGCTCAATGGCATGTTAGATTCAAATTTTTTGTTCAATCTAAACAATTCGATTTATGGGAAGTTATTGAAGATGCTTATATTCTACCCACTTCGGAAAAATCCAAGTGAAGTGAAAATGATAAAAGAATGTTTAATATGAAAAAGCTTTTGTTGGAATATTTGCTTAGTACTTTTCACTCATCCTTCTCTAACAAATTTGTTTATTTTGATAGTGCTTACAATTTATGAAAACTTATAGAAGCATATCAAGGGGACTTAGAGGCGATCTGACAAGCCTTGGAGGCCTCCTCTTCAAGTTCTATTGGAGGATCATGCACACAACCACTAGGTGATAGCCCTAGTGAGGTATGCGAGCTCGACAACGATGATGATATTACTTTTGACGAGCTTGCGCATGAATTTGAAAAATTATACAATATTTATATTGATTTGAAAAGTAAGCATGATAATATGGAATCCTCTTATGAAACACTAATTATTAAGTTTGATCTCATTGCAAATAAAAATATAAATCTTAAAGAATGCAATGAAAATTTGAGATTAAAAAATGCTAGATTGTTTAATGAAAAATGTGATGCCATGTTAGAAGTAGAGATTAGTAAAAATAAATTAAACTCTATAGTAAATGATTATGTTTATCCTACTTCTAGTAGCAATGCTTGTATGCACAATGATGAGTTGAATCAAATGAAAAAACACATATCGACCTTAGATTCAACACTAAACACTTGTATTGCGAATAACAAAAAGCTTATGGACATGTGTGCAAAGTACCATATTAATTCTTCTAAGAAACCTACACACTATGCACACATGTATGACAAAATTCACAAATATTCTATTTGCGGTCTTAAAGGCCATATAGCTAAATTTTGTCATAATGCACAAAAGCTTAACAAGCCTATTCATGATTGTGCATCTCACCAAGCTTCCTCAACTCACACACATGTACACACATATAGTGTAAATCATAAACATGCTCATGTGTACAAATATGATTTTTGTGGTCGTTTAGGTCATTTGACCAAATTTTGTTTTAATTTGAAGAAGGTTTTTTGTTTGCAAAATAATTTTAAAAATAAACCTACTTTTGCAAATGATTTTCGTGCACCTTATGTTGGTCAACACATACCATTTAGACCCTTTCATTGCACTCATTGCAATCGAAAAGGTTATGAATAAAAATTCTGTTTTGACCGTATCCGTGCACCATATACGCCTAAATGGGTTCATAACCCAAAGACCTTGATCTTAAATGATAGGGGTCATGTCCCTAACCCTATTGGTACCAAAAACATTTGGGTACCAAAATGTGCTTAATTTCCATTTCTTAAGATTTTTTTTTGTTGTTGCTCTTGTTTTTTGACTTCAAATATTTCAATAAATATTTAAAGCTTATATGTAGATTTTTATGACTCAAAACATTTCATTGTTAAAACTTTTTCAAAGTGCAAAAGTCTTATTTTGGAATTTCTGTAAAATCTTGGGATTTAATCTTAAGTCGACTCACATCTCTCAGTCGACTCCAAGTCGACCTTCGGGTGACTGTTTTCAAGGTATCTGATTCTTTTTTGTTTTGGTTTTGAGATGTTAGACACGACCCGTTTGCCTACCTTAATCCTGACCCTACACTCATTATTTTGACCAAATCTGGACCATTGATCCCATTTCGAAGCCCTAGTTCATCTTCTTTCTCCTCTTTCCATCATTTCTTTCCTCCAGCCAATCTTTCACTCCGGTCGACCTTCATCTCTAGCTGACTCATCATCACCAGTCCTCTCCGGTAATCGTCATCTGCACTCAGTCTTCCTCAGCTCGGTATAACCCCTTTCCATTTCTCATTTCTTTTTCTAGTGTTTCATTTCAATCTATGGCTAGTACTTCTACCAAACGCCCTAGAACTTCCAAAGGTAAAGCCCCTCTTTCTCGTGATCGTGCATCGTCACCTCTAGAGCGTAGCAATGCACATTACGAACAATATCTAAATAGCACTGCTTTAATTGAAAAATATCATGGTCTTTGTCAGTTAAAATTGTTTCCTGATAGATATGTTAAATTCGATGACTTTAGTCATTTTTCTCTGGAATAATTTTTCTCTGCTGCTAAACTCGCTGATCTAGTCTCTAGTCAGCACTCTGAAAAACTTTATCCCCATCTTGTACGTGTATTTTATGCAAATCTTGTACCATTTGCTCCTGAGAATATACCACATTTTATCAATTCCTGTGTCAAACATCGCCATATTCGTTTCACAGTTGACCGTCTATCTGCGATCATTAGCATTCCTCGTGGTGACACCTTTCTTGATGATGTTTCGTATGATAATCCCGGTGTTGAAACCCTTATGACTCTTCCTGGCGAAAGCCTCCCATTACATGCTAAAAACATGTCTGATTTCGCTACCATTATTGGACGTATAATTTCCTATACAAAATCTGGGGGGTATAGTCACTATTCTCAAGATCTCACTAGGGGCATCTATGCCATTCTGGGTAATGTTGATGTTAAATGGGGAAATGTTATGTTTGATATCATTACTTCTGGTCCATCCACTTTCATTCCTTTTGGTGGTCTCCTTACAAAAATCTTTAAATACTTCAATGTTAACCTCTCTGATGAGACACCTCTTGATATCTAGGGGTGTCCAAAAAGCCCGCGGCCCGAGCCCGGTCCGAGCCCGGTCCGATGCCCGACTCGGCCTGGGGTCGGCCCGGAAATCCGGGCCAAAACCGGGCTCGGGCCCGGGTCCGGGCCCGGTCATCGTCGACCGGCCTGAGCCCAGCCCAGAATAGTAATTTTTTTTTATTTTTTTATTTTTTTACATGTATAATATATGTATATATATAATATATGTATATATGATATCCATAAATGATTACCCATCTTTACCTATAAAGCCATTTACTATTTCATGTATCCATAAACCCAAAGATCTTTGGGTATTTATCTTTAAGCCCAAATTACAAAATACAGTAAATGTAGACATATGTATTTATACAAAAACATAGTAAAATTCCCATAATATCCTTTCAACAGCCCCCAAATGTAACCCCGTTCCTCTCTCTTCCTCATTTCCCCCATTTCGCCCTAATCGAAAAACCTCCGTCCCCTTCTCGTCGTCGTAAGCTCGCCGTCGCCAACGCCGTCTCTCTCCCTCTCTCTCTCTCTCTCTCTCCATTAAACCGTCGTTTTAAGCTCGCCGTCTCTCTCTCTCTCTCTCCATTAAACCGTCGTCGTAAGCTCGCCCTTCGCCATCGCAATCCCCGTGGCCCTTCACCGTCGTAGTGACCACGCCGTGTTAAGTAAGTATGCTCCTGTACTTCAATTTGTTTGATTGTGTAATATTTTCTTCTAATTGAGGTTTTTCATAGTTGGATGTGCCTTATGTTGAGCATTTTGAATTATGGAGCTATAGTTGTATGACCTAGGCCTTATCTGTGCTTCTACTTTGAAATTTGAAATAGTGTGCTGTCAGGATTTTGATAGGTAGATTGGATGAATGGATTGGACTCATAAATTCACACCAGTTATGGGGATGCATTAACTTGCTTCTGGACCACTCTGTAGCACAAAATTTTGCAAGTTGATGCCATTTATGTGAAAGTGCTTCCCTTTTGCTAGTTGTTGCTAATAGTTGCAATGAAACAAATGGCTGTCATTGAACTTATATTTACTTTGCGAGTGTTTATGATTCAACTGAAGATAATTTGCAATTTAAACTAAATAATCCAAAGCACCACACGGTTAAAACCCCAAAACACCCCTCTCTCTTTCTCCCCAGTGTACAGCTACTTTGCCAATGGCCTCTACAAGTTCTTTACTAGATTCTACTAGAGGCTGCAGTTTTGATGTTAAGAAATTTAAGTAAACTTCAGACTCATGTAAAAAATAAAAGAAAAACGAAAGAAGAATAAACCTTAGAGCTTGCTTCAGTCACAGTATAGCCATTATAAGGACAGGCAGTAGTAGTGGCTACAAGATAAGCTAGGCACCGTTTACAGTATAAATGTGCGCATTGTGCTTGTAAAACCTCGTTTGGTATAATGAGCATACGGCATACAACACAGAAATATTCACCGGGGATAGAATGGATATTCACTATGCATCCATTTTCAAAAAAGTATAATATTGATATGATACTAACGTTGGCTTAATTTTTTTTGGTTGCAGAAAAGCACACCATGGATGTGGTTAGAATTCCATCAAATATTAGCTACTTTCGAGACCTCCTCCAAAATTATATTTCTTCTACATCATTGGAGGATCATCGGACAGCCCTTCGAGATACACCTTTCGTTGGGTATTTGGATGTTGCTAATGTTCCAATTCACCCTGTTCTAGTGGATTGCTTGCTGGAAGTCTTTAATGCTGAAAAAAATAGCTTCAAGATTGGAGGAAAATGGACCTCTTTTAGTGTTCAAGATGTTGCAAGAATTACGGGTCTTCCGATGGGAGGATCTATTGTAGACACGAGGTTCCATAGAAGCGATCGCGAGACAATCTACAAGCTCGTGCTATCGTTTAGGTCAAAGACAGAAATCATGGAGGATAGCAAGTGTAGGACTAGGAGAGGAAAGAAGAAAAGTAACGAGGAAAAGAAGAAGATTGTTTGTGCTAGAAGGGGTAGGATGGGTGAACTTATTCAGGAGATGGCTGAGCGTACAGATCCTCTTGTACCACAGATGCTCGTGGCTTTCATCATAGGCTTTATATTATGCCCTCAAGCTAATATGGGTTGCCCTTTATATGCTCGTGGCTTTCATCATAGGCTTTATATTATGCCCTCAAGCTAATATGGGTTGCCCTTTATTTGCATTTAGATATGCGGAGAAATTGGACACTCTTAATGAGTACAATTGGGCTGAAGCAGTGTTCAGTGTGTTAAGGACTGAGATGGTTAAGGCTAAAAAGACCATCACCAAGAGGTCGGAGGGAAATCGAAGTAGAGGTGGTTATATAGGGGGCTTTGCATCGGTTTTGGTGGTAAGTTAACATTTTCTATATTTATGTCATTTTTCATTTTATATATTTAGTTCATTTAGTCATATTTACTATTGTACTAAAATTATCAACTGTTCACAGATATGGTTTTATGAGCTTGTCGGAAAGCTAAGCCTTCGCGTAGGAGCTGAATCCCTACCACCCATCCTAAGCTTCTACAAGTGTCCAAAACCTTTACGGAGGAATGCATTGCAGAATTTAATTAGAGACCCAGATAATTTTAGCCAATATCATAAGGGCTCGAGGTCTCTACAATTTCAAAAGAGGATTGCTGAAGCCGCCACTTCCACTAAAGAAGCTACTTCTTCAAAATTCAAGGGAAAGGTATAATGGTTTATTTATATGTAATGTTACTTGTCCAATTATTATGTGGGTTTAAATAGTAATTTAATGTGCCTTTTGCTAAAATAGAACTTATTATTTGATGTTGGTGAATTATCTATGCTTTCGTTGGTTTTATTCATGAATGTAACTGTGCTTGGGTTGTTTACATGTAGGTAATCACTGAAGCTGATTTGGATCGGCTCATTCATGAAAAGAAAGTTGAATTAAACCTTCTCTTGAAGATGAAGAGGGAAATATTCGGTGGAAGGCAAGAGGATGTCGATAGTGATATCGAAGATGAGGATGACGGGGATGATGAAGATGATAGTGATGGCGGCGATGACGATGGCAGGAATGAGGAGGATGATAGAGATGAGGGGGATGGTGGTGATGTGGATGAGGATGAAGATGTAGATAGAATGAATGTTGATAAAAAAGATGATGGTGGAGAAGATGATGGTGGAGATGGTGCTAATGACGATGTTGTCGGCGAGTCAATTGAACCGGATGATGACGACTTTCTGCTTAGCCCGCGCGATATTGCGGTGATTGAAGGCGAGTCAATTGAACCGGATGATGACGACTTTCTGCTTAGCCCGCGCGATATTGCGGTGATTGAAGGCAAGCGTAGAACCCCTTCCATTAAACGAATGGTTCTATCAAGATCGCGGCTCACCGGACCATCTACACGTGATCCCTTTGTCCCGCTTTATAATCCTAAAGGTGTACCAAAATACCCGGGAAGGAAGGAAGTAAGGGATGATGAACGAGAAGTACTCGATAACTTTTGGAGGGACAAAAAGATGACAATGTAAGGAATATCGAAAGACCTATTTTTATGACTTTTATTGTGTTTTCATCGACATATTTAGTAAGTTTTTTCATATGTAGGGAGACATTAGTGTGGTCATCAAGTGATGCTTTGGTAACTCGTAAGGATGCATTGGAATTACTTAAAGGCGAAGCAATTGGTTGCGACGTAAGTTCCCTTTTTTGTACTTACGTTTCACACAATGCACGTGTAGTAGCACATAACCTTCAATTTTTTATTATGTGCATTTTCAGGTTATAGCCTCCTATGTTGTGCTTCTAAATATGTTGATGGAGATGCGTCCAAATTATGCGAAGAACATATACATCTGCAGTCCATGGGTTACTATAAGTGGATTCTCGATTGAAGATTATAAGTATTATACATGTATTATCTTCGATACTAAAAATAATTCTCTCTTTGGTTTTTTGTAGAGTTGCATAAACGAAAATAATCCGTCAAGTGTCGAACGCATGTTTAAGCCAATAACTAGCACACGTTTCGTCGCACTTGATAAGATTATTTTCCCACTTCTAACTTCATTTCATTGGCATATGTTGGTGTTATCTATAAAAGAGAAAAGGTTTCATCATTACTCTTCTCTACGCGGATATATGTCCGATGCCAATGATTTTAGAGCGAAGCTTATGACATCCATCCCCGATGAGTGGAATATAGATATTAACTCTTGTCATGAGATAGAAGGTGTTGATGTACCGCAACAATGTTGGTGAGTGTATTCAACCTATTCCTATGTTGTTTTGCTATATTTGCCGATACATAGAATTTATATATTGCGGTTCCATGAAAATTTTTATAGTTGTACTTCCTATTTTTGTACTTGCAGTAGCCTAGATTGCGGGGTGTTCTTGATGTCATATATGTTTAGCCTCGTATCCGGCCAACCAATTTCAATAGATCAAAAGGATTGTGCGAGACATAGAGCTCGTATCGTAGCTCTATTTCTATCTGAAGGTATATTTTTCATAATTGTAATATGTTTAATGTATGCGGTTATACTTTTACATTCCGTCTACTATTCTTTTAATCCGTGTATCGGTTGATTTCAGGATATAAGCAATCACCACAAGCTCACTTCCCTAGATGCTAGATGTCATCTATCCTTTTGTCCCTGTTGATTGTTGTAAATCATCAGATGCCCGAAATATGTTGAAAACTTACTACTTTGGAGGTATATTTTCTAAGAACCTCCAAACTGAGCAAGAACCATCTGAAGGTATATTTTCAGTGTCAACGAATTAATTTGGGATGAGAAATACATAATATGATACTTACTTATACACAAATGTGTACATAATCATATCATTATCATATTATATTGAAGATGATTATTACGTAATGCAAGGAAAGGAGATGCAGAGGATAAGTGGTGCTTGCATCGGTCGTTTGTCAGCTCCATATTTCTGGTCTCCTTTTGTAAATCGGCTATGCAATTGCCCTGTGACTGAATTATTGACACACATTTTAAAGTGATTAACGAGATATCTTATTTGGTCCCACTTTATTGAAGGTCACTCTTGTTTCGCAATGTGACCCTGTGCACTGCTAAGAAAAACAATGAAGAAATCATCACTGCAGCAGCATTTAGCCTGCTGCCCGAGCTGCTCGTAATTTCGCAGCGGACAAGAGGCAGCATAGTTGTACTTCCTATTTTTGTACTTGCAGTAGCCTAGATTGCGGGGTGTTCTTGATGTCATATATGTTTAGCCTCGTATCCGGCCAACCAATTTCAATAGATCAAAAGGATTGTGCGAGACATAGAGCTCGTATCGTAGCTCTATTTCTATCTGAAGGTATATTTTCCATAAGTGTAATATGTGTAATGTATGTGGTTATACTTTTACATTTCGTCTACTATTCTTTTAATCCGTGTATCGGTTGATTTCAGGATATAAGCAATCACCACAAGCTCACTTCCCTAGATTGGTGTGCTGTTGAACGGGAAAACATAAGAATTTGATCCTTTGAAGATTGGTGTGCTGTTGAACGGGAAAACTGAATTAGTTGTGACTGTGAATATGTGCATCTGAAATTGTTCTGTGATATGTGTATGTGACTGTGAATATGTGCATATGACTGTGACTGTGAATATGTGAATATGTGCAAAAACTGAATTAGTTGTGACTATGAATATGTGCATATGACTGTGAATATGTGAATATGTGAGTATGTGCAAAAACTGAATTAGTTGTGACTGTGAATATGTGCATATGACTGTGAATATGTGTATGTTTTGTATCATTTCTCAGCTTTTGACTGTGAATGCATCTCAAATTGTGACTGTGAATGTGAATGTGAATGTATCTCAAATTAGTTGTGACTGTGAATGTATCTCAAATTGGTCATTGTTAAAATTTGTTACATATCTCAAATTGTGACTGTGAATGTAGTTGTGAGTTTGTAGCATATTTCACCTTGTGACTGTTTGTGATTGAAAATGTATCGTGTTAAGTGTAGAGGAAGTTTTCTAACGTATCTATGATTGTGATTGTAAGTGTAGCGTGTTATCTGTAAATGTAGCGGGTTATCTGTAAGTGTAGCGTGTTACACTGCAAGTGTAACGGGTTATTTGTAAGTATAGCGGATTATCCTGTAAGTGTAGCGTGTTACACTGCAAGTATAGCGGGTTATCCTGTAAGTGTAGCGGGTTAGACTTTAAGTGTAGCGGGTTAGACTTTAAGTGTAGCGGGTTAGACTGTAAGCGTAGAGTATTATGCTGTAAGTGTAGCGGGTTAGACCGTAAGTGTAGCGTGTTATGCTGTAAGTGTAGCGGGTTAGACTGTAAGTGTAGCGGGTTATCCTGTAAGTGTAGCGGGTTAGACTGTAAGTGTAGCGGGTTATCTTGTAAGTGTAGCGTGTTATCCTGTAAGTGTAGCGTGTTATCCTGTAAGTGTAGCGTGTTATGCTGTAAGTATAGCGTGTTATCCTGTAAGTGCAGCGGGTTAGACTGTAAGTGCAGCGGGTTATCCTGTAAGTGTAGCGTGTTATCCTCTAAGTGTAGCATGTTATCCTGTAAGTGTAGCGTGTTATCCTGTAAGTGTAGCGTGTTATCCTGTAAGTGTAGCGTGTTACACTGTATATATATGTACATGTATACATATATACATATATGTATATATGTATATATATATATATATATATATATATGTATATATATATATATAATATGTGTGTGTTGTGTGTTGTGTGTTATATATATTAATATATTAATTATATATATATATATATATATATATATATATATAATATATATATATATATATATATATATATATATATATATATATATAACTATATATAATATTAATAATAGATAGTAATAGATAGATATATTAGTACATATATATATATATTATACATATATATATAATATTATAAATATATATATATATATATATATATATATAATATATATATATTATATATATATAATCAATTTAAATATATATAATATATTTATTAATATATATATATAACATATATATTCTATATATAAATGTATATATATATATATATATATTATAATATATACATATATATTGATATATATACATATATATATATATATATATATATATATATATATATATATATATATTTATATATAGTGATAGAATGAAAGCGTAGCGAGATAGACTTATGACAAACCAAGCCACAAACATATATCTTGCATCCAAAATTCAGAGAAAAACATGCCTTCTATTGATCCAAAAGTATCACATAACTCTCGATCATACAAACACATAACAAACACATAGCAAATTATGCTAAAAACATGTCTTACATTGATTCAAAAGTATGCCACTTACTTTCACAAAACTATAACACACAAAAGTCATGCATATTTACAATATATCTAGTCTGCAATAGGTTGTCTACATGTTCTACGGTTGTGACCATACTGTTGACATCTACTACATTTTAACTCTTTGTGGGGATTCAATCCAGAAGGAATGCGCTTTGTTCTTGGTCTTCCACGAAGAATTGATGTTGTCGGCGGCCGAATCACCATATTTTCATCATCTACATATGACTTGTCATCGTCAGGAATTGGGTATATAGGAAAGGAGTTGCATTTGCGGTATGTTTCCACACTAAAGTAGTGAGAAATATATGAGTAAAGTATGTCGTTATTTTTTCGAATTGCCGTAGCCGCATGTTTGCAAGGTAGCCCAACAACTTGCCATTCACGACAAGTGCATGTACTCTCATTCAAATCTACTTCAACGGTAGGGAAATCATAGACCTCATACCTTCCCGTAGTAGAAGGAATAGCAAAAAGACAACGTGATTGCTCATTGATTTGAATGAGGTGCTCTTCCACAGTAGGAACAAATGTTGTGGTCCACTTGTGGGATGCCTCCCGCCTTTCAAAACTCATCCTCATCATTTTCTTACGAATATTATCAAGTGTTTGGGTAATTGGCAAATAACGAGCTTCTTTGATCCAAGCATTGAATGACTCCGCTAGGTTTGATGTCAACCATCCATATCTACATGCATGTCAATAAATGGTAAGTAGAGATGTACATATAACTAAATGATTTGCATGTAAAATTGTAAGTAAACTTTCATATTAACCTCTTCCTAGGAAAATAGCTATTAGCCCAATTTTCTGGACTCATCCGCAACAATTCATTATAGGCGATCTCAGATTTGTTCAGTAGCTCGTTGCAATCATTGTTATAGGAACGAGTAGTGTATGCATAAGCAACCCTCTTCATAATTTGCACACATTCATCTCGTAAAGGTGGTACAATGCCTTTCTTTGACAAGTTATTCTTAAAATTAGCCTGTAGATGACGGATATAATAAGAGTGATGCGACCATGGAAAGGATTTCTTAACGGAATTCTGAAGCCCTTTGTCCCTATCGGAGATTAAAACCAGCTCATCATATGGAGTGTACGGATCTTCATCGTTGAAGAGAATGTCTCGAATGCATTCCAAAAACCATTCTCAATTACTCTCATTCTCCGTCCCGCATATGCAAATTGCTACGGGAAACATTCCCCCATCTCCATTTAGAGCAGTTGCGGCAAGTAAAGTTCCTTTATACCTATAATATAACCAGTATAGTAGCAATTATGAATGAAAGTATAATAAATTTATGAAGAGTGGTACATTAATGCAAGTTTTGATTAGATTGAACTCTACCATACCTATCAAAAAGATGAGTACCATCCAAGAACAACATTGGCCTGCATCCCTCCATAAACCCCTTCCAACAAGCATAATAAGATACGAAAACTCTTGTAAATCTTCCATCTTCATGCTCTAAGTGAACAATTGATCCCGGATTAGTTTCCATAACTTTATCTTTATACCATCGGAGTTGGTCATATGAATATTTAGTATCACCATACAATTCACGTTGAGCTAGCTCTTTTCCCCACCAAATCCTATGATAAGGGATGTCCAATCCAAATTCTGCTTTAAGCTTCTTCTGGAAATCAATTGGACGATAAGTGGGTTGTTCCTTTAAGATGGATTTGAGATGATTAGCATTCCACTTGCGAGATGCCCAACTATATCCTTCCTTTCCTATGCCTCCTCCCAAACAACTATGAGTACTACAAAAAATTTTTACATAGAATCTATCACTATCTCTACGGCGGGTGCAATGAACCATCCAGTCACAGTTTACGGCCTTGCATTTTACTGTCACTCTTCTACGTTCATTTTTTACAAAAGCAAAGTTAAACCCTCGTGCAATAGAGTAATTACTAAACTCCGCCGACAATGCTCAACATCATCAAATTCTTGACCAACACTTCTAATTGCATTGTGCCATGCAAGAGGAATCATACTAGAGCTCCCAACTTCCCGAGACATATTTTGTGTAGAAGAAGGATTTTGTGAATAAGATACATGTTCTTCACTAGAAGGGATGTACGGATTCCTGCATAAAAAATTGTACAAGAGTTTAAAGAAATTGAGAACTTTAGAATTGATGGTAAAAGTATTAAGGTATATCAAATGCGTAAATTACCTTATATGGACAATATTACATTGTTGCCCAAATAATATCTCTCGATCCATGTCAGCATTCATGACAACTACATTCTCCTTGCAACTTCGATGTATATTGAACATTATCAATACATCATCATCATCACATACACGCACATACATTTCTTGTGTGTGGGGTACTTTGTAAGTCAACTTCATCATGCTTGCATTACAAGCAATTAGACTTTGCACCGCAACCGCCAAATCATTGTAACTCCCGTTGACATTTAATTTTAAGAAGTGATTATTTCCTCTAAAATCCGTCAATGCACAATACAATTCTTCATCCATCTATGTTTGTCATCAAAAATAAAACAAATTTAAGGAAAATTTCATCAAAAATAAAACAAATCATTGTAGCAAGTTACACTGCAAGTATAGCGGGTTATCCTGTAAGTGTAGCGGGTTATCCTGTAAGCGTAGCGAGTTATCCTGCAAGTGTAGCGTGTTACACTGGAAGTGTAGCAAGTTACACAAGTGTAGCGTGTTATGCTGTAAGTGTAGCGGGTTATCCTTTAAGTGTGCGGGTTATATTGTAAGTGTAACGGGTTAGAGTGTAAGTGTAGCGGGTTATCCTGTAAGTGTAGCGTGTTATGCTGTAAGTGTAGCGGGTTATCCTGTAAGTGTATCGGGTTAGACTGTAAGTGTAGCGGGTTATCCTGTAAGTGTAGCGTGTTATGCTGTAAGTGTAGCGGGTTAGACTGTAAGTGTAGCTGGTTAGACTGTAAGTGTAGCGGGTTATGCTGTAAGTGTAGCGGGTTATCCTGTAAGTATAGCGGGTTATCCTGTAAGTGTAGCGGGTTATATTATAAGTGTAGCGGGTTAGACTGTAGGTGGAGCAGGTTATGCTGTAAGTGTAGCGTGTTATGCTATAAGTGTAACGGGTTATCCTGTAAGTGTAGCGGGTTATTCTGTAAGTGTAGCGGGTTATATTGTAAGTGTAGCGGGTTAGACTGTAGGTGTAGCGGGTTATGCTGTAAGTGTAGCGTGTTATGCTATAAGTGTAGCGTGTTATGCTGTAAGTGTAGCGGGTTAGACTGTAAGTGTAACAACGGGTTAGACTTTAAGTGTAGCGTGTTAGACTGTAAGTGTAGCGTGTTAGACTGTAAGTGTAGCGTGTTATGTTGTAAGTGTAGCGTGTTATCCTGTAAGTGTAGCGGGTTATCCTGTAAGTGTAGCGGGTTAGACTGTAAGTATAGCGGGTTATGCTGTAAGTGTAACGGGTTATCATGTAAGTGTAGCGTGTTATGCTGTAAGTGTAGCGTGTTATCCTGTAAGTGTAGTGGGTTATCCTGTAAGTGTAGCGGGTTATATTGTAAGTGTAGTGGGTTATCCTGTAAGTGTAGCGTGTTATGCTGTAAGTGTAGTGTGTTATCCTGTAAGTGTAGCGGGTTATATTGTAAGTGTAGCGGGTTATCCTATAAGTGTAGCGGGTTAGACTGTAAGTGTAGCGGGTTAGACTGTACGTGTAGCGTGTTATGCTATAAGTGTAGCAGATTATGCTGTAAGTATAGCGTGTTATGCTGTAAGTATAGCGGGTTATGCTGTAAGTGTAGCGGGTTATATTGTAAGTGTAGCGGGTTATCCTGTAAGTGTAGCGGGTTAGACTGTAAGTGTAGCGGGTTATCCTGTAAGTGTAGCGGGTTAGACTGTAAGTGTAGCGGGTTAGACTGTAAGTGTAGCGTGTTATGCTGTAAGTGTAGCAGGTTATAGTGTAAGTGTAGTGTGTTATGTTGTAAGTGTAGCGGGTTAGACTGTAAGTGTAGCGTGTTATGCTGTAAGTGTAGCGGGTTAGACTGTAAGTGTAGCGGGTTAGATTGTAAGTGTAGCGTGTTATGCTGTAAGTGTAGCAGGTTATATTGTAAGTGTAGTGTGTTATGTTGTAAGTGTAGCGGGTTAGACTGTAAGTGTAGCGTGTTATGCTGTAAGTGTAGCGGGTTAGACTGTAAGTGTAGCGGGTTATGCTGTAAGTGTAGCGGGTTATCTTGTAAGTATAGCGGGTTATGCTGTAAGTGTAGCGGGTTATCCTGCACGTGTAGCGGGTTATGCTGTAAGTGTAGCGGGTTATCCTGTAAGTATAGCGGGTTATATTATAAGTGTAGCGGGTTAGACTGTAAGTGTAGCGGGTTAGTCTGTAAGTATAGCAGGTTAGTCTGTAAGTATAACGGGTTATCCTATAAGTGTAGCGTGTTATGCTGTAAGTGTAGCGGGTTATATTGTAAGTGTAGCGGGTTAGAGTGTAAGCATAGCGGGTTAGACTGTAAGTGTATCGGGTTTTATTCTGTAAGTGTAGCATGTTATGTTGTAAGTGTAGCGGGTTATCCTGTAAGTGTAGCGGGTTAGACTGTAAGTGTAGCGTGTTATGCTGTAAGTGTAGCAGGTTATATTGTAAGTGTAGCGTGTTATCCTGTAAGTGTAGCGGGTTATCCTGTAAGTGTAGCGTGTTATGCTGTAAGTGTAGCGGGTTATCCTGTAAGTGTAGCGGGTTAGACTGTAAGTGTAGCGGGTTATATTATAAGTGTAGCGGCTTAGACTGTAAGTGTAGTGGGTCAATGCACAATACAATTCCTCATCCATCTATCTATGTTTGTCATTAAAAATAAAACAAATTTAAGGAAAATTACAACTAAAATCAAATTATGTGAAATTAATCAAAGATTATGTGAATTAATGAGTGATCGAATAAAATCAAATTTAACTAAAATTTTATCAAATATAAAAAAAATTATGTGAATTATGTGAAATTAATCAAAGATTATATGAAACTAATTTTTATGTGAATTATGTGAAATTAATTAAAGATTATGTGAAACTAATTTTTCCTTAATAACAAATGTAACTAACAAATTTAACTAACAAATTTCACTAAAAATATAAAAAAAAATTATGTCAATTATGTGAAATTAATCAAAGATTATGTGAAACTAATTTTTATGAATTCAGGATTAATAATGAGAAATTAATGTGAACTAATAATGTCAAATAATTAATTAACGTGAAATTATGTTCAATTAATGAGTGGTTGAATAGTAACAAATGTAACTAACAAATGTAACTAACAAATTTAACTAACAAATTTCACTAAAAATATAAAAAAAATTTATGTCAATTATGTGAAATTAATCAAAGATTATGTGAAACTAATTTTTATGAATTCAGGATTAATAATGAGAAATTAATGTGAACTAATAATGTCAAATAATTAATTAACGTGAAATTATGTTCAATTAATGAGTGGTTGAATAGTAACAAATGTAACTATTTTTTATGAATTCATGAATAACAATTTTAAATTATTTTTATTTGTTATATTGTCAAATATAACAAATTTAACTAATTTACATGAATAGCAATGTCAAATAATTCATGAATAAGAGGATGAATTAATGCAATAAACTTGGTAGATGAGTAAATTAAAAAATTATACCTTCAATTGTTAAGAAAGTGATGAATATCCACTAAAATCACACCATACACCTTAATGGAGTTGAGAATTTAATGATGGATTGATAAGTGGGTGAAAATTAATTGATGGGTTTAATGGAAGAATGTAGTATTAATGGATGGGAGAGGGAGTTAATTAGGAAATGGAGAGAGAGAGAGAAAGGGAGGGAGAGAACGAGATTTATTTCCCGCCTCTTCTCTCCTCTCCCGCGCGGGTAGAGGAACAGGGGAACGAGTCTCTCTCTCTCTCTCTCTCACTCTCTCTCCTCTCTCTCTCTCTCTAAATATTTAATATTTTACATTTTTAAAGGGGCCCACCTAATAAAGAACACATTATTAAACTGTAAAGGGTAGAGTTGGAATTAATTCAAAAATTTTGGGGGGCCCACACTTACAAGTATTGTATTTTGTAAGTTGGGCTTAAAGATAAATACCCAAAGATCTTTGGGTTTATGGATAAATGAAATAGTAAATGGGTTTATGGGTAAAGATGGGTAATCATTTGGGCCTAGAAATAAAAAACCCTATTTTTTTATATATGTATGTATGTATGTATGTGTGTGTGTATATATATATTAATATATAT
>NC_033800.1:77356679-77387702 GCF_001876935.1 Asparagus officinalis
GTGGGAGACAGTAAAGACTGTCTCGCGTACGAGACAGTCTATACTTGTGTTCTCTTTGATTTTTCGATGATCTCCTTTTGAGCTGTGTTTGGATATCTCTCAGTATTTTTTGACGCCTACAAAGATGAACGCTACAAGAGGTGATGATTCTGATGATTTGTGCTTTTCTCTATTGATTACTCCAGAGGTGAACAATGTAGATGCATCAGATTGGATGTTTGATTCTGGTGCTACATATCATGTGACTCCCAGACGAGATTGGTTTGCATTATTTGAGAGACTCGATGGGGGTGTTGTAGTCATGTGAAATGATCAATCATGTGGTATTTATGGGATATGTACCGCCAAGATTCGGATGCACAATAGAGTAGTTCATGAATTGAATGAAGTGCGATTTGTTCATCGGTTGAAGAAAAATCGTATTTCAGTTGGAGCTTTAGAGGAGAAGGGATTCAAGGTGACATTTTAGAACGCTGTAGCGAAGGTTACTAAGGGATCTTTGGTGGTGATGAAGGGAGTCCACTGTAAAAATTTGTATTATCTAAAGGGGAGCACCGAGAATATTGGCCAGGTAGCTTCAGCTGTTTCAGAGACGGACACCAGCAGACTTTGATACTATAGGTTGGAGGCACACATGTAAAAAGTCACTGTAGGTATTATGCAAGCAGGGGCTATTGAAGGGAGCCAAGAGTGGAAAAGTTAAATTCTGTGAGTACTGCGTACATGGCAAGAAGACAAAGATGAAGTTCAGGATGGTCATTCATAAGACGAGGGGTATCCTAGATTACATGCACACAGATGTTTAGGGTCCCACCAAGACAACATCACTTGGTGGTCAACATTGGTTCGTCACATTTATAGATGACTATTCTAGGGGTTGTTGGGTGTACATCATGGCGAAGAAGAGTAAAGTGATAGATATATTTGTAGAGTGGAAGAAGAGATTGGAACTGTACACTGGAAGAAAGATCAAGACATTACGATCTGATAACGACGTTGAGTATACTTCTGACCCCTTTCAGCAGCTATGTTAAGACGAGAGCATAGAGAGGTACTTCATAGTTAGTCACACACCGCAGCAAAATGGGGTGACAGAGGGTTGAATTGGTCTTTACTGGAGAAGGTCCGATGTTTGTTATCGCATAGTGGTTTGGAGAAGATCTTTTAGGCTGAGATACTTTCTTATGCAAGTCACCTCATTAATAGGATGCTTTCATCTACGATTGAGGAAAAAACCCCTATGGAGATGTGGTTGGAAAAGTCAGCACATGACTATGATCAGCTCAAGGTATTTAGGTGTCCTGTATTTTATCATGTTAGAAAAGATAAATTAGAACCTTGAGCTAGGAAGGCCATATTTGTAGGATTCAAGCATAGTGTCAAGAGATACAAGCTTTGGGATCCAGTTGATAAGAAGATTGTGCTGAGCAGAGACGTCATATTCGATAAAGCTTCTATCTTAAAGCTTCCTAACTCTCATCAGGTGGAGAGCAACCCGACATTGGAGATATCGCAGGTGGTGGAGATTGATACAGCTCCACATTGTTTAGATGAGACCGTATCCATTAGAGTGTCAACTAAAGTGATACCAGGTGAGCACAATGATGATTTGGAGGATACATGTATAGTTGAGCAGGATCAGGGACCGACGGTTCAAAGATTCTATTATGGTTCGGAGACAGAGAAGAGACATACGGATGCCAGCTAAGTATACATATATAATTGTTGCATATGCACTTCTGGTGGAGAGTGTCGATGAGATGGTTCCTACTATATTTAGAGAGGCCGATTAGAGCTCGGGGGCTGATCTATAGCAGGTAGCTATGCAGGAGGAGATAGAGTCTTTTCATAGGAGCGACACATGGGAGCTTGTCGAGCTTCCAAAAGGACGGAAGGCATTGCAAGTGGGTGTATACGAAGAAGGAGGGCATTGAAGGCACTCCGGTGAGGTTCAAGTCTAGGTTGGTGATTCGAATCTTGCTAGCTTTGGTGCACAGTATGAATCAGAATTAGATCAATTGGATGCATTTCTTCATGGTGATCTTGATAAAGGAATTGATATGACTCAGTCATTGGGGGTTCGAGCTGCAGAGGAGGATAAGTTGGTTTGTACGAGACCGGATTTGTCACAGGCAATGAGTATAGTTTTGAGATACATGCACGACCCGAGTCCTGGTCATTAGGATGTTGTGAGATGGATTTTGAGGTACATTCAATGTACTCTCAATGTTAGTTTGGTTTTGAGTGGAACACTAGCGGTGGGCAGCTATATATTGGATATGTAGATTCGAACTACGTTGGAGATTTAGATAACCGCCGGTCGACGACGAGGTATGTGTTCACTTTGACCCATACGCCGGTGTATTGGAGATACATCTTGCAGTTTACGGTGGCTTTGTCGACGACGGAGGCAGAGTATATGGCGATTACTGAGACTGTTAAGGAGACGATTTGGCTTCAAGGACTTTTGGAGGATCTTGGTGTTTTTTCACAGCGATCCTTCACCATTTATTGTAATAGCATGAGTACTATTTATTTGGTGAAGAATCAGACCTTTCATGCGAGAACGAAGCATATCTACGTTCGTTATCACTTCGTTCGAGATGTTCTTGAAGATGGGGATGTGAAGCTCGTGAATGTCCATACAAAATATAATCCAAATGATATGTTTACAAATGTGGTCCAAAGTAACAAGTTTGATCATTGTAGAAACTTGTTACAAATTCGTGATTATTGAGACCATTCGCTACCATTTGAATGAACTACGGGCAGCTTGATCCCTTGGGAGAGGGGGTACGTAGACAACCACATTGGTGCAGCCAGATTTGGAGAGACGACACATTGGTGCTTTTGTTGGTGTCAGCTTAGTTTTGTAAACACTTCGCCGGAGTAGAGAATTGTTGGATAACAGGTTCCTAATCTGTTTTGATAACAGGTTATTAGGATTCCTAATCTATTTTTAATAA
This sequence comes from Asparagus officinalis, assembly GCF_001876935.1. Taxonomy (NCBI): domain Eukaryota; kingdom Viridiplantae; phylum Streptophyta; class Magnoliopsida; order Asparagales; family Asparagaceae; genus Asparagus; species Asparagus officinalis. Next base: position 77,359,646 of record NC_033800.1, read on the forward strand.
CAGGTTATTAGGATTCCTAATCTGTTTTGATTTTGGTTTTAGAATTCCTAGTATGTTTTTGGTTTTAGGATTTCTATATATATGGAACATTTTAGAAGAGAAAATTGGTATAGAGAATTAAAGAGAGAAAAAAGAGTCTTTTGAGCATATTGAGAGGGAGATATTGTGAGGGAGTTGAGATCTTTGGTTAGGGTTATATTTGAGTGATTGTGTGAGTTGTAACCAATTATATTTCTCCTCCATATAGTAAAATCTCCTAATCCTCTCCTCGTGGATGTAGGCAATTTGCCGAATCACGTAAATTCTCTGTGTTGGTTTGATTTGTGTCGTATTTTTGGTGATTGCACTCGTGTTTAGTTTAGTTCTCTTCTCTCATCTCTCGCCGACTCGTTTGGTTTGCGAGCATGCTTTCGCACGACGCGCAACAAGATGAGCGTGCTTACACCTGAATCTGACTTTCATATTATATGACTCTGCCCATTAATATGACACATGACCAACTTTTAAGGACTCATTAAATTTGGTGAATTTTAGGATGCAACATCTTAACTTAATATAGTACTAGAAAGAGGAGAATGTAAGACTCTTATTTGAACGAAGACATATGGGAGGAGATCCAATACTTTCTATATCTGTATAAAGGTTATTTAGTATATGAAAGCTCTAACGTTTCATAACGTGCCTTCAAACTATTTACGGACAAATTTTCAAAAGAGACCAATTTAGAATTTTATTCCCAAAAAATGACATCATTCAAACAAAATTGTAAAAACCGACCTAGTTTCATCCTCAGCGCTGAAACCAGGTCGGTTTTTGAAATTTTTTTTTTGAAACTTCACGGGAGTTGAACTCCCGTAAAGTTTAGTAGATCTGCTAAACTTCACGGGAGTTAAACTCCCGTAAAGTTTAGCAGATCTACTAAACTTCATGGGAGTTCAACTCACGTGAAATTTCGGAATTTTTTTCAAAAACCGACATGGTTTCAGCGCTGAGGCTGAAACCAGGTCGGTTTTTGTAATTTTGTTTGAATGAGGTCGTTATTTGGGATTAAGTTCACAAATGGATCTCTTTTAAAAATTTGTCCAACTTTTTTACTATATAGGCAGAATAATTTCAAATCTAAGTTCCTTTGTCATTCTATCTTTAACATGCTATTTTTATTTTTGTGTTTTCTCATATATAAGAGCATCTCCAACAGCTTCCCCATCTTCTTAAAATACTCAATTTTAGAGAATAAAGAGCTATTTTTAGGTCTAGCAGTTTCTACATCTCATTTCCTAAAATGAGAATAGAGAAGAAAAAAAGAGGGTCTTTACCCAAATCTGCAGCATTCTGTAAAAATTCTTCCTTCTCCAAATTCTTGAAGATAACAATATCATAAATATCTCATATTTTCCAAAGAAGAAAAAAATATATCTATTACTTTATTGAATTTTATATTGTTATAATAAAATATCAAACATTTATTTTCTTAATAATTATTGAGTATGTAGGTTGTTTTATAGTTGTAATAAATGCCTAAATCCCTCAAATGGGGAGGTTGTTGGATTTGGAGCAATTTTTTTTAGATAATTTAGCATTTTGCTTCCCTATTTTAGAGTAATTATGGTGAAGTTGTTGGAGATGCTCTAAGTCCCCCAAATCTTCTCCAAATCTGCATATTTTGAAATCAGTCCCTTGAATCCTTAAGCATTGTAAAATTGCTTCCCAAAATTTCATATTTCAAAACTAGGCCCCCAAATCTTTTAAGTGTTTTATAATTAGTTCCTCTAATTAGGACCATGTTGAAAGATTTGGGTAGCTAATTTCATAATGAAAAAGATTTGTGGGGGATTAATATCACAAAAATCCTTTATTTTCCCCATTTGCCATCGAAGGCCTGGACTGGTGATGGGGCCAGAGCAAAACAAGTAGGATCGGGCCCACTCCAATGATTCCCATAGTCGTTTTTCCCAACCACATTTCAGATCGGAAAATGATAGGGGCACATCTTCAACCACACCCCCTCTCTCATTTACTATAGTGTATCGGGTCCCATACGAGATTTTAAATTTTAAAATCTCATGTGAGGCCCGATGCACTGTAACAAATGAGAGAAAGGCTGTGGTTGAGATTGTGGTTGGGGTGTGGCCAGTGCCACCCTTTCGGATCAGGGTAAATAACCCGTTTTTTAAAAACGGACCCGCATGCGCGTTTCTCACCCTCTTTTCCCTCTTGCTCTTTCTACTTCTTTGCTAAAAATCCCTAGTAATCCCATTTCCCTCTAATTTTCTTGCGATTCGCTCTCTAGGGTTTCGATCTTGCTGCAGAAAAAAAAAATAATGGCTCTTAGGAGGATTCGATCGAGCAAGCAGGAAGCGCTTGCCGAAAGAGGCTGAAGACTCTTCGAGCCAATTCGAAACTGGAACGAGTAAGATTATTTTCTCTGCTTGATACATTTGTAGCATCTTCGAAGTTTTCGATAAATTGTTGAGTGTGATTACAATTTGCTTCAAACATTAACCCTGTTACTCACCTTAATACAACTTCCCAAAGTTTTTAATCTTTTGTTTGGTTTGTAGGAAAGTGGAATGCGTAGTTAGTTTTGGTAGGAGATTCCGAGAATTATTGTTTGTTTGCACCCAAAAAAAGTGATTTTGGTCCCACTGCTTGGTTTTTGTATTTAAATTAGGGTACTTAGTACTAGAAATCACCCTACTATAAAAGAATTAAAGAAAAGATAAGTAATTATTCAGTTCTAACAATTTCTTTTATATTTTAACATTTATTTTCAAATTTTAAATATGATCAATAATGCAATTTACAAGTAAGGTCGAAAAGCAACCATTAGAAACGACACGACAACATGTCAAATTTTCTTTGGGATAGGCAAGGGAAAAAAGAAGAGAGCTTCACTACCTCAGTATAGACTCGTTCGTCAATCGCCAATAGTAATCTGGCCTATATTATTTCATGGAAATTAGAGACCGGCATTTGATTTTCTTTGGCTCATCTTATAACAACTAGAATGGTGAACGTGCGTTGCACGTGGTCATTTTTAGAAAACATTTTCATAAACAATATATTTATATATTTGCGCACTATTGTCTCTGTCAAGTGTTTTCATAGACAATCTATGTAGGTTTATCAAGTATATATATTAAACTAACATAATAATTCATTAGTCTACCTATACAATTCTTTTTCCCATATATGTACAAACTATTATATATCAAGCAGAAGGTAAGTTTCAATTTTAATATCATAATTCACAAAGATATAGCCACATGAAGCAGCTTGGCAAAATAAGGCTATATAAAGGAACAAAAAAGTTAGCAAACATCAGTATATAAAAATTGAAATATTCTGTCAAGAAAGGAGAATGTGATTTGAATTTCCCATTTAATTACAAAGTTGCCTAGGGCTATCCGGCTATGCCTAATGAGCCAGTATGAATTCACTGCAAGTGAAACATGTAACAATGATGAGGTAAGCACCCTGCTATTTCTCCAACTTGAAAGTCCAAAAAAAATGAATAGAATAGAATCAAATTACATTTTTTTGCTTTAAATCTCAAAAAATAGAATAATTGAGCAATCCACATATGCTCATAAACAAACCTGAAGGCATACAATTGAATAGAACCAAATTAACATTTTTCGCTTCAATCTCGAAAAGCAGAAGAATTAAGCAATCCGCCTATGTTCATAAACAAACTTGAAGGCATACAGTTGAATAGAACCAACTTAAATATTTTTGCTTCAAATATTTGTTGTAATCATAAATATTTTTAGGAATTTCATGAAATTTACCAGTATTATTATATGCATTTGATAGGAATTTTGCTTTTCACACCCCAATTTCCGTTCTTCAACAACTTCTTAGACATTAATTTACGGGCATGTAGTTTAGTATTTCTCACAGCACATTCTAGGCCATGCTGTGACCCTTTATCTTTGTTAGCTTAGATCCTCATGTTAAGAAAATTATAACAAAACATATTACTATGTTGTATGAGTTTGAGCTACTAAAATTCATAGACTGTTAATAGGCTTCACAATCAACAAAAGTTTCAGCTCATCTCCCTATAATGCAAATGCTAAGATGGCTTAACTAAATAGTCTAAATCCAATAAATACCAGTGAATCAAAGTTGCATACTAAAGTCTATTTCTGTACGCATAAACATTAAAACAAAATAGACGTTACTAATCCCTCTCACTCGTCCCATTCATCGAAGTTAGAGTTCACAACATAAGGTTTGTGAAGTTGAGCATAACCAGAAAACAGTTTAACAAAAAATGCATTTCACACCTTGTCTTAAAAAGATGAACACAAGATATACATATCCAATTAAGAACAGTACCTCACAATGCTCCTTTTGATCATCTAATAAAAAACAATATCTTAGTGGAATCCCCTGTCATCTTTAATCACCATGATCTTCGCTACAGCATCAAACTCCTGCAGTTGTAAAATCAAATGAATAAAAAGCATAAATAAGTAACAATTTTTTAAATAAAATTCACCTGATGATAAGTTTTCAAAAGTTTCTAGAATCCTTATCTCCAAATTGACCTATGATCACTCCTGATCAATCAACAAAAGTCACAAAATTAAGTTAAATTAAAATAACAACCAAAGAGCAATAGGTCAAGAGGAAGCCGACGGAGGTATAGTTTGGGTTGGGGAATGAACAAAAAGCTTGTTTGTTTTTCTTTGCATGCAGCTTCCATTCTCTTTGATTGAGAGTGATGAGTGTCAATTTTTAGATTAGGGTTTCTATTTTCTTTGTTATATAGAGAAGAAGATAAAGCAAGAGGTGACATTTCTAAGTGTGGACGAAATTAATGTTGGAGATTCGTCCTATCGACAACCTGTCAAATGAACCCTCTCGCGGAACGTGCCCTCCGGATCTTGTGTTGAAAGAAGGTAAGAAGAAATCACAGCAAATAAAAGAAAACTTTGCAAGGAAAAAATAGAAGAGAGAACACCAAAATTTTAACGAGGTTCGACAACTTGCCTACGTCCTCGAGACTTGCCTACGTCCTCGAGACTTGCCTACATCCTCGAGAGCCACACAAAATTTCCTTTGAATATTAAAGAAGATTACAAAGCTTGCAAGAGATGATCTCAAACTCCTTGAGATCACTAAAAAAGAACTCTTTTTTTTATTTCTCAAGACACGAGATTTTTCTCTGAAAAATCGTCGCTCAAGGCGTTGCAAAAAACCGCCGTCAAAAAAACGCTCTGGAGATCGCTTTGGAAAACTCGTGTTTAAGTGGCGGCCAGGGTTCCCTATTTATAGGGAAACCCTAGGTAAAAACAGATTAGGAATCTGCTTTCTGCGAGTTCGCCTGATTGCAAAGCTCGCATGTATGACTTATGTTTGCCTGAATATAGTCAAGCTCGCCTGAACAGCTTCGCCTGCACTTGGAGTTCGCCTGCATTTGGAGCTCACCTGAACCCCCAAAGCTCGCCTGAACTTCCAAAGCTCGCCTAAATTACAGGTTCGCCAACTCAGCTTCGAGCTTCGCCTGAATTTCCAAGTTCGCCTGATTTTTTAACTTAGTGAAATCTTTGCTTTGCATACTTGTTCCAAGGTTTGGGTCTACACCCGAAACCAACAATTAAGACAAAGCGGAACCAATTCTTAGGGTACGCTGTTGTTGTTTTTTATTTTAAAATAGCTCTTAGAGTAGGAACATATGACTTGGAGGCAAAAGATATTTATATTAACTACTAATTATTAATTTCAAGGATCTTAAATGGATGGGTTTTCCTCCTTTTTTGGCTTGTGAGGGGTGTGTGCATTTATATAAAGGTGTTAATGGGGAGTTTAAGAAGATAGTGTATTGTCTGTTACCAAATGAAAATGATAATGAAGAGAATTGTTTAATTACTGGATTAAATAGAGGCTTCTTTAGTATATAAAATTGTGAAATATAATATAATGTGTTCAAGTTATGTATAATATTATATTAAATATTACTTTTAAATGTTAATTTATGTTTATAATGAAATACTCAATTATCTTTAATTACTAATATAATTTACTTATATTACTTATAATTTTATTATCTTCTATATAATATAATATAATATAATTATTATATAATATTTTAATACCTAAGAAAACTATTTATCTTTTTTTATAGCAGTTGTTTTTCCTATTAAATACAAAATTAAAGTGGCAAAAAATTAATAATTTTATATATAATTATTAATAGTAGTTATTATGTTTATTGGAATAATATTTATCTTATGTAATTAGCTTAGCTAATAAGAAAGTTATGAATATAGTATGAATATGTTTAAAGGAGACATAAAATTACTGTTGAATATTTTTAATAATGTATATATTGCATTTATTATGATATTTATCATACTGAGTATGTGTGTATGTTCGTGTAATGTATATGTATGTGTTTTATCATGAAGATGCACGAATTTACATTGATACCTATAGTAATTTAAAGGACGCTTCTAGAAATTTGAGAGAATTTTTGGGAAAAATGTTTTAACATCCAACACACTTTTATAATAGTATTAGAAGACTAGTATAGTGCACATGCATTGCACGTAGACATGTATTATGCCATAAAAGATTATATAAGAATTCGATTATAAAAATAAAATGTTGAAACAAAAATATGTGAAGTTTTATTCAATAAGTAATTTACCTTTTATGTTGAAGGACGAAATATGGCATTGAGAAATTTTAAGGCTAAATTTCACAAAGCCTCCTTACATTTGGTCATTTTCGAGCCAACCCCCGAAATTAAGAATTGTCATTTAACCCCCTCAAGTTTTGTTGAATAATTCCTTAACTAGCACTTTTATATCTTATTGTGCATTTGAAAATCACATGTGATACCCCTTGTGGAAGTAGATCCCATTCATGTTCTTTTCAATAATGTTAAAAGTCATTCTCAAAATTTTGTCTTAAGTCTGATCCAACCTTCTCTAAAAAAAAAATCTACAATCAAGCTTATATAAGTCCATACTATTGAGTTGAAAGCAACAAATATATACCAAAGAAACAATGGGCGTTAATGAGGATAACCTACAAAAACAAAAAAATGGCACATTTGGCTCCGTAGAAAAGAAAGGAACGAAATAGAAAATGGAAAGTATAATTTTTAGAAATTTAGAAATTGCGATGATATGTATGTATGTATGTGTGTATATCTATGTGTGTGTGCATGTATACATACATATATACATGTGTATGTGTGTGGGTGTGTGTGTGTGTATATATATATATATATATATATATATATATATATATATATATATATATATATAAGAGAAATGGAGAACCCTTTTGGTACCAAGTTGCTTAACCAACTTGGTAGTGGATGTGGCCTAATTCTGCCCCTACATCACAACCTCGAAGATAGAGCCTCAATTACCATTCACAAACTCCAATGTAGGATGTAGGGACAAGATTACGGCCACATCATACCACCAAGTTGCTTGAAGCAAACTGGTACCAAGTTTCTCTATTCTCTCTCTCTCTCTCTCTCTCTCTCTCTATTATAATATATATATATATATATATATATATATATATATATATATGCAAAAAGTTGGCGATGATAGTTGAATCTAAAATTTTTATATTCTAAAACCCCCTCGACATTGAGTGCTAAAGACCGAAACGTGAATTTTTTATCAATAATGCATCTTATTTTAAAACAAATACTGTTAAATACAAAGTTGTGTTGGAAAATGAAATTGAGATTAAAATTGTAATTGCTCTATCAAACATGTGATGACAACATAATATAGAAATTTTCTAGTACAATCTATAACAGTTCTGACAACTAAATAAAATTTGTGTTTTACTATTCTTATGTACTTACTTTTGGAACATATCATGATAATAAAAGATGGTACTAAAAAGTTTTGGTATTATAATTCTGAACTTTTGATACATAAGTGGTACTACCGCCACCTTAAAGATGTTAGAGTACTATTAAAATTGGTTAATATACTTGATGGTAGAGGGATTAGCAATCTTATGAGTAAACTACAACATTTGAGATGATAAAAATTTTAGAATCTATTTGTATGTTTTACTCCGCAAGTGCATATAATCCTATATCATTGTGGAATGGTACATTTCATCACCAATATTCCAAAGGCCGTTATTGAATAAAATTTAGACACATTTTACGTATGTAAATAAGTACTATACTCACATGAAAATCACTTTAAACAGCAGGAAAATAACTTCTTTGCTAATTAGGTACGCCTTTGCCCTTGTTGATATTTTATAAGCGTCCAAAAAGACCCTAAAATCTCAAAATTCTTCAAAAATAAAAATAAAAAATATCAATATCATGATCAAAGCTATAGAAAGCACTAGCGACCCAGACATTGAACCTGACGCTTAGAGCCAAGGCGCCTAGGCGGTAGCCTAGCCGGGGCCTGGGAATTTTTTCTATTTTTTAGTTTTTAATTATAATTTCTGATAGTCAATGCTAATGTTATGAAAAGCTTAGGCGTTGGACTGACATTTAGATAGATTTCTTAAGTGATGATGGAGGAGGTTTTGCTCAAGATCGGGAGAGGTAGAGGAGGTGTTCATAGTTGGAGGAGGTTAGAGGACATAGAGGTTGCAATAGAGGAAATCACGATCAATGCCTAAAGGGTGTAGTACATGCAGGCAAACCACGCTTCCCTAGGTGCTTTCAAAACCTAGATGACAGTCTAGGTACCGCTTAGGCGCTAGGCATTATGCAGGCGGCTAAGGTGCCGCCTAATCCTAGGCGTATGCCTAGGCGGGCAAGGCGGAGGCTTTTCAAAACATTGACCATAATAAAACTGTAAGTCATAGATGCCAAAAATAAATACCGATAATTAACTTAGAGGCGAGATCTGCTACTTAAAGTAGACAAATCCAAATACAACAATGACAACCCAAACCTATTTTATAGTTTCTCAATTGAATCATTTTCATTGGAATTACTAAATCAATTAAGTCCTATTAAAAGATAAAGAGCATATTTTGACTTACAAGTAGGATTTGGGAATTGTCGGAAGCGATCTCGGGTGCATTGCTTTCGGTGGTTATAGGATCAAAGCCCTAGCAGATGTATCGCTGCCATTGTAGAGATATTTTGAGGGCATGAGAGACTAATATTGGTTTAATAGGGGTTATGAACCATAAATGTTGATTCAATTCATGGTAAATTCAATTGGGGCCTGGGGTTATGAAATTGGAATTCAAATTGATTTAAGTAATGATTGTAGTGGATTATGACAAAACTTAAAATTTTAATTCTTTCATTTATTTTGAGTATGCATGTGTTTTATTACACTTAATGTTACTTAATTAGGGGCTCTTATGAGAGAGATTTTAATGGGTATGGTTATGTATGTATGTATGAGTGTTGTGGATGCATGCACATATTTTCATGTATATATGTGCGTGCTTTGACATAGATAAGAGGGCACTTTGGAAAGAAATGTTTAACATCCCAAGCCACTTTTATAATAGTCTAAGATAGTACAAGAAGAGGAGAATGTTAACAGTTTCCTTTGGAATTGCCCTCAAAGTAGCATTAATGTTCCAATAACAAAGCTTCAACAAGCTTTTATGGGTTTGCTTGTAACGTATCAAAAAAGAAAATGGAGACATTTGTGAAGAAATTTTATATGGCCACCCAAAAGAAATTAGAAGATTAATAAAAATGGTGAGCCAAATATACCATTCTATAAAATATATTTTCTGATGAAGATTTGACACCATTTTAAAAGGGTGATAATGAAATTGTGCAATGTTCAAAAACACGATTTTATTATTCGTGCCCGTGCGGTTCGAGAGCGAGTCATGATTAATCGGATTACGCGCCAATTAATCGGATTATACAGAATTATGCGTTTTTGAAATTTTTAACATATATTTATTATTTTTATACATAAAAACATATATAATTCATAAAAGATAGAACATATATTAAAAAATGCCAATAAACATGTGACTGAATAATCAATAATTAAGTAACTAATTGAACACTCAATCCAATGTATCCATTATCTATGTATACATCATAATTAACTAGCTACTCAAATAAAAGTTATTAATTAAACACTTAAATTAAAACAAAAAGTTCAGAAGCTAAAACCAAAGCATTTAGTCTTCCTCATCATCCTCGTAACGAACGTCAACATCCAACTCTTCTTTAAAGGGAGCCTCAAAATCATCATTATTATCCTCGTCCTAATCATCTTCATTAGTCCCTTCACATGTCATGTCATCAATAGCTGTACTAGAAGAGCCATCCTGATCTGTCCTCGCCCTAGTAGCATGCCTCCTAAATGTCATTCTGCTCCTACGTGGGTCTTCATTAGCCCCACTAGCATCAACAACAATCTTCCATGAAAGTCCTCTAGCCGGAAAACTATCTCTTCTTGTTCATTCTCCCTTTCTTTAACACTGTCGAACTTCCAGTGCAATGCTCTAGAATCATCATTAGTCAGAAGCACGTCCTTGCTTTTGCCACTCTTTGTTCTTCCTTCTCTTTTTTGTATGATCTTTCTATTGAATTACATAAACGCAAGATTATTTAGCCTCTTTGGGTCTAGCTGGTTCCTCTTTTTAGTATGTATCTACATATTTTACAGATCAAAATACAGTTAGAAATCATGCATCATGACATGTTACTAATTTGTTGAAAAAAACTATTACCCCCTCAAATACACTCCAGTTTCGTTCACAGCCCGAGTAACTGCTAGTCAAACCGAGTATCTTTATAGCCATATTTCTCAAATGAGGCGCATCTCCTCCAAAGCTATCCCACCAGTCTGCTATTAATTTGAAACAAACATATATTTAGCAATTAGCATATGAACTAACCATTAAGCTAGGAGTAGACTAGAAGCTTAAAACAAAGTTTGTACTTGGATCAAAATTATCAGTGTCGTTGAAACTCATATAATAGCGTTTTTGACAATCCACTTCCTATAAGCCCTTCTGCATTCTTGTACTTCACTATTTCTTCTTGTGCAACCTTGTCCTGCACATCCTCCATCCCCTAAAAGAATACATCAAGACAATATTAAATAGCACTCTTAGCAGCTTTAATCTCGTGAGGCGTCTTATTCCTATTGTAGAAATAGGGATTCAAAAAGTAAGCTGCCAAATGCAGTGGACTGTCTAGCCTCACTGTCACGTACTTCTTGATAATCTCAACAATCGGTTGGTAAACAGCCTCCTTCCTACTAGAAGCAGATTTTATCTTATTCTTGGCATCATCTAACATACCATGGACAAAGCCTATGGAGGGCCTCCAATCTGCATCAACAATCCTCAGTAGCTTGAAAAGAGGAGCATAGATTTTGATCAACAATTGTATATCCTTTCAGAAAATATCGGAATAGACTGTAGCCTTGGTAGCCATTCCTTTAGATGTCTTGGCCTACCTGTTCTCTTCCCACTCAGCTGAAGAGACCATAACAACTAACTGCGATTTCTTCTCACCAAACAAGTCATGCTAAGGAAGTTAAGTCGCAAACTGTGTAACTCCCAGACGAACAAGCTTCCTTCTATTAGTAAACTTACGCATCAAAGAAATAGTACTATGATGCGAGTAGAGAAAGACCGTGAGATTCCTCCCCTTCTCTGTCACAAACAACTTTGAAAGCTTCCCAATATCCTCCAGCATCAAATCAATCGTGTGTGCCGCACAACTAGTCCAGAATATATTTGGACGCTCATCTTTCAACTTGTTCTTTGCAGCCATATTAGAAGCAGCATTATCGGTAACCACCTGCACTATACGAGACTCTCCAATCTCCGTTATGCAATCTTCAACCAACTTGTAGATGTAGTTTTCCGTGTGCGCATGCTCGGAGTCTTCGATAGACTTGATGAAACTCGTGCCCTCCTTGCAGTGGACGCACAAGTTCATCACACTCCTGTACCTCCTATTAGTCCATCCATCAATAAGGATATTGCAAACGTACTCATCCCACCAATGCTTCTGTATCTTTAACCCTCCCTCAATCTTATCACATGCTTTCTTCAGAAGAGGAGCTCTGAATTGATGCTGACTAGGCCTCTTGTACCCCCGCCCATACCTCCTAATCGCCTCACATGCGATATCGAATTCCTCTATGTCAAATACATGGAAAGAAAGTCCCGCCGCATATGCCCACATGCTCAAGTTTTCATGAGCTAAATCTTTCCATTGCCTCCTCTCAATCTCATTAAGCACGGTTTGCTTCATTTTGCCATCTGTAACCATCTTGTCTAATGGACCGGATATACGTGGCTTCTTCGAGCAGATACTAGCTAGCTCGGGTGCTTCCTCCTCCCTCTCATCTGTAATACGGACCTCTTGTCTCATCTCATACTCCGCCTTCTATTTGTCATTCTTTCTCATCTTAATTACATCTAAGTTTTGTCGACAAGCTCGCCTGTCCTCATCACTTGCAAGAGGGCATCCCTTTGCTTCTCCATCAATTCCGGCAACGTGTTGTTTGAGACGGTTGACTCCTCCCTTCATGACCTTCATGCACTTCTTACATTGCACAGTAAGATGACAATCCTTCTTCATGAGTTTCCTATAATTCCATCCCACGTTAGTAGAATCAGGAAGTTTTTTTGGTATTTGCTCATCACTAGTGCTATATGGTGTCTCACTCATGCTTGAATTTGAGGCCGTCGATGATGACATATAAATCAAGAAATTCTACACATACAAACACAAAAAATCACATTTAAATTATAATCACCCACTGTTGATCATATTTAACTCATAATCGATTATGACATTTAAATCATAATTGATGATCAGTCACATTTAAATCAAAATCAATTAGAACTTTGATTAAAAAAAATTCAATATCCAGCTAACATAACTGTGCAAAGCTGGCTGAGTCATGATAATAATGAAAATTAATGAAACGATAGCATTCAAATCATAGATCTCTTGCAATAATATACCCAAAATTATAAAGAAGTAGGTTTAAATGGTGAAAAAAATGAATTGGTTATAGGAAGCAGATATTAAACTCGTAACAACCTACAACTTATAAGATTGCTTAAAAATGATAGATTACACAGAATGACACTAACCTAGGTAGATCAAAGATGATTTTATGAAGAACTAAATGAACCTAGATCAATTTTCAGCATAAGCACTGCTAGACTAGAAAATAACAAACATCACTAAGGGGCTGTTTGTTTCGTTTCCCCCAGAATCCAAAACCCACTTTCCTTCACTTTTTTACTTTCCCCCACTTTTCAAAACCCACTTTCCTTCACTTTCTCCATTTTCCTCCAATAATATTGTGACAACTCATCCCATCACATCTCATTTCATACTTTTAAAAATAAACAAAACACAAGAAATGAGTCACATCAATCAACTCATCTAACTCACTTTCCCCCACTTTTCTTTATTTTCTATCATCTTTAAAAATTACTCACATCATCCAATAATATGGTGATAACTCATCACATCTCATTAAAATTTTCTTCCATCACTTTCCTTCAAAAAAACAAGGAAATTGATTTTCCTAAGTATGTGTCACATCATCCAATAATATAATGACAACTCATCTCATCTCATCTATTTTCCTCCACTTTTAAGAATGAACCAAACACAAGAAAAGAATCTAAACAAGGAAAGTGGAGGAAAACATCAAAAATTACTCACATCAATCAATAATATGGTGACAACTCATTTTCTCCCCCACTTTCGGTTATAGCTTTGACGAATCAAACCTCTGAAAGTGGAGGAAAACATCAAAATTCATATTCTTTTCCCCCACTTTCCCCCACTTTCAGTCTTTTTTTGCGAAACAAACAGGCCTTAAGAGATGGAGAAGACTTGTATCATAAATTCGTCAAAGAGACACTTTTAATGAAGAATTAAAGGAGTTCAAGTCAATTTGGAGCATACCTATGGAGAAGAGGAGATCTTGCCAGCGATGAAGAGAAACTTCGACGGAGCTCCAACAGTGGAGAGGAGAGGAGAATTAGCAGTTGATGGAAGCAACGGAGTTTTAGGTTTTTCCATGGAAGTAGCGGAGCAAATGTGAATCGGGATTTTGGATATGAGTTAGGTGATATTTGGGTTTAAAACATTGCGGGTTCAATTTTTTAGACCCGAAACTTGTTACAATACATTCAAAAACTCGCCCGCATACTCTTTTGATGCGGGCGAGTACGCGATTTTCGCTCAATTATGTGGTTGTCTGCATAATTGAGTGAATCAGCCCATTTGCAAGTGGAAATAAGCCGATTCCGCATACTCGCTCGCATATGCGGGCGAGTCAAATGATTTTTAGAACTCTAAAATTGTGAAAAGTTGAAGATATAAACCTAGCCATAACAATCTTTGTTTATAAAAAAGAAGAAAATTAGTGAGTTGATGTTGGTGATGGTTAATAAAAAAAGAAATTAAAAATAAAATCATCTTGTTAACTTTTGTATAGTCATGCCAGTTCTACTTATCTGACTCTTTGGTACAAGAAAAAGAGAAGCATCCTGCAAGTATAAGTTTAAATGCTTAACGGAAAGTTGAAAGTCCTTATATGCATCTTCCTTACTCCATTATTTATATGTTTGTCAAATATTCCGCAGGCTGATTGCCCTCATGATAGGTATGTGATGCTCGCCATTCTACAACTCATGCTAATAAAACTCTGGTATCTTATAGATGATCCTCAAAAGACTATCTCATAATAAAACCTAGATAACAAGTAAAAAATCTTTCCAATTATGTTTGTGACATCTCTCTTCTATCTTAATATCTTTCTATTAACCCTGCGATTTTATTTTCTCTTTTGCCATCTCAGGCCAGGAATTGCATTGGTCTAGAGCTAAATGAGTAGAACTAGGCCCATTCCATACCAACACATCTATATTTTGGATCCAGGTAAGAACTTGTTATTTAAAATGGATCCCGTTCCACATAGTTAATTTCTCTTAAATCTCTAATAATTCTAACTCCTCTTATTTTCTCTCGCAAAATCAACTGATAGGAGATGAAGAGGAATCGACCAAGCAAGCTGCCAACGCTCACCGCAAGAGGCTGATGACCCTTTGAGCGCCCAAGAACTCTTTTCCACGCTAGATGATGGACCAATTCTCAACAAAAATAAGTGAGTTTTTTCTGTTTGATAGACTTGTAGAAAATTTACTTCTTTTACTAGACTACTGAGTGTGATTTGTGACCTTAAACTAGAAACATGTTTAGATGTTGTAGAGAACTACTTTTTATTGGATATGCTTGATTTTTTTAATAAAAATGTTAGCCAATTTAAAAACTTGTATGTGAGGTGCATATGCACAATAAGAGATAAGATAATAAATGAGAGAATCATTTGAGATGATTTGACCATGTGCATTAGAGGCCGTTTAATACACTAGACAGAAGAGGTGATAAGATTATAACCAATAGAGAAATGAATAATATAGGTGGCCCCAAGAAAACTTGCTTAGATTCTATTAATATGGATATGCTAATTATTACCTTTGTGGAAGAGATGACCCTGAACATAATTGAGCGGAAGAGTAGGATTCTTGTAGTTACCCAAAAAATTTAGGATAAAGCCTGAGTTTGTATAAGCTCAGTTGTTATTGTATTGAATTTTTAAGGTTCATGGCTCTAACGTATATCATAGGACCATGCTCTTGAAGGACCTTATCTTTATCATGTTATGTAAGGTCAATGAATACATGAAGGATTGCTTGAGATTAAAACTTTTACTGTGCAAGAGGTCTTCGTATAGTAAAGAAAATTATTATTAGTCTAGATAAATTCCAAACGTTATTAACTAAATCTTACTACCAGAAAGGTGAGTCCTTATATCTCTATACTATCAAGTTACGATGGAAGCCTGAGCTTGTCATTCCTTTTATTTCCACCTTAATCTTGATTTTATCTGGCATAATATACAGTTCTTTCTTTTGTCCTGTTTCTCTCTGGTGATTGCTGAACCATATATATTTTAGATAATGATATTCATTTTTGGAGTTGCCTCTCATATATAATTTAAAAGTTCAAATTGACAACAAATTCTCATGTGACTAATTTAATTGCCAAATACCATCAATTGTTGTATTAATTACAACTCTACGACCCCTTTCTCCTTATTGAATATCATTCCTTCTCTTTTTCATCATCTTCTTCCTCTTCTATTCTCTAGCTTTCCACTCTAATATTTTTGCAGCTAAAGAGGGCTACATGAAGTCCTCGTCCAAAGCTTCAAATGGTTCATCAAGCTACGTTGGGGTGAAGAGGAGACTAAGGTTTGTTATGGTCACTCAATTCCATCATTAGAAATGGCTCGAACGATAGAAAACTATGGTCGTCATTTTTTTGTGTGTCCAAACTATCGAGAGGCATCCAAATGTAAGTTTTTTTAAATGGAAGAATAAACCCTTTCCTCCTCAAGCTCTTAAGAAGCTTTTATGTGAGAAAGATGTTTATAAAGGAATGAATATTGAAGTTGGAGTTAGATTTATAGAGGATAAATTGAGAGAAAAAAGTTGAAATTGAAAATTAGAGAGAAGAAGTTAATTAAAAATGAAGATTATCCAAGAGGTAGAGAAAGGGAGTTGAGGAAATATGAGGCTTATTTAAGAGTCAAAAAAGAAAAATTGAAGTATTTTTGGGTATTTGGTGTTTTAATTGTGGTAGTTTTTTTTGTGACTGTAATCAAATTTAATTGAAATTGCTTATGTATTTGTTCTTTGTTGCCTTGTTGATGTATCAATTTTCAGTTATGTATTAGGTAAATTTTGGCTTATTTATTCCGTTAAAAAGGTATTTAATTTTGACTTATAGACATGTATACAAGGTGAAATAATATAGCAAGGTAAAAATGTAGCAAAACACACGGTTAAAAAAACATGTATATAAGGTAAAAAAAACATAACAAAAACATGTATATTTGGGTTTAAAAAAAGAAAAAAACAACTTTATATTCATACCAAAAGTATATTCAAATCAAAATGCAAATATCCATACCATAAGATGATCATTACATCCATTCATCCATACAAATGCAAATATCCATACCAAATGAAAACATCCTTCATCCACACAAAGGCAAATGCATGTATCTATAGAAACATTCATTATATATTTCAAATATTCAAATGCAAATATCCATACCAACATAATCCATTCCAAAAGTATATTAACATGCAAATATCCATACATCAAGAACTCCCACACCAAATATCCATACCACAGTATTACCATTACATCCATTCATCAAAGCCAAACCAAAATGAAACCATCATTACATAAAGTCATAAACACACCAAAAGTTTAACATATACAAAAGTTCAACATCCAAACATTCGCACCCCATTTGTTTTTTGAGCTGCCATAGCTGTAAGTTGTTCATCAACAGCTTTCATTGTGAGTCTAGCCATGTTAGGTAAAACTTTTGACTTGGGAGCTTGAATTGGAGTTGGAGGTTTTCTAAAAGGTAATTTCTACCTCTGGTATGAGCTGGATATTGCCAGGAAAATTCTTAAAAGAATTAATAGGAACAGTTAGAATGAAAAGGCTTATCACCTTGCATCCAGACTATATTCATCCCTAATAAGCCACCATTGCCCTTATACCCTCCTTCAGTTACAGCAGCTCAGCATATTTTAATTTTTCTTGTTTGTGTAGTAAATGAGTCATCCTACATTTCAATTGCACATATTCATAATCAACTCATGAAAATTAATAATCAAGTTGCATATATTTATAATCAAGATAAATTACCTGTTTTTTTATGTATCCATGTATCTGGATGGAATGTTTCTTGCATTCTTTTTCTCGAGTACAATCTTTTTCCTAGGACTAAAAGTGGGCTCATTTGCTTGCATTAGTGATTTGCCAGCAAGGCCTAAAAGAGGAACATTGATTAGCATACACAAAGGTAATCAAGTGAAAAGTAATTAACCAAACTTATAAATTACTTGTGGAAACTTCGAGTACTAGTTTGATGAAGAGTGTTAGCCCCAAGTGTAGATACATTACCTGTTGAGCTTTGATCCTAGAGTTAAGCAAGTGGTAGTATCAATAAGTGTTAATTAAATGACAGTTAAGTGCTAAGTTTTAAAAAGTCCTAATTAAGTATTTAAAAGTGGCAACACACGTGTGATGTAGTGCTAATTACCTTTTGACTAGTTTGTGCAACTGATACTACATGAGAAGCTCCAGCTTGCAACAACATGCGCTTCCACACTTTGTGCACCAATTTTTGATGAAGTAGTCCCTTCTCCTGCAACACCTCCATGTGAGCTTGTGCCTTGTTCTTTTGAAAAAACATAAAATGATTGCAGAGCCCCACCAACTGTTCCTGTCTCATCAAACCAGCCAATTTCATCATTTTCAAGCTTGTCCTTGAGATTCTTTCAGATCTACATCTTGATGTGGAGTGGATGGTGTTGTACTCCCTCTTTGGCATGGAGCAACATGCGAAAAATCTTGACCAATGTGAGGTGTAGTAGCCCCCCCCCCCCCACCCACCCACACACACACACCACTAGCTTGAGATGGAGTTCTCCTTCCTCTTCCTTTACTAGCTTCAGATCCTCTTTCAACTTGATCTTGTGGAGTTGAAGAGACTTCAATTGAGCATTTAGATGATGACCTCTCTCTTTTGCTTTTAGGTAAGGAAACTTTAACCCTCTCATTAGGACAATTACTGACATTATGTCTTGATTTCTTGCATTTTGAATATGTATTCAACTGACAAAACCTGCTTACTGCATCAGGGTTCTTCAATTCTTCAGGTGCCTTTCTCCTAGCTTTCTTTGGTCTTCCTGCCCTTTTGTATACTGGATGCAATATCTTTTCAAATCCTTTCTTGTCCCAATACCTAGAATTTGGAATGGGATTAATGCAGCCCCCATAAGCTTGCTTGTACCTTCATCTTGAACCATTTGTCATGAGTGGACTAACCCTTGCAAATCTTAAGCATTGCATAGTATGAATACAACGTATGCCACTGATCTCCCAAACTTTGCAATCACAAAATCTATTAATACTATCACAGAGCTCAATCCCTCCGTAACTTCAGACTGATCTACCCCATTAAACTTAATGACACAGACCTGTCTAGATTTCCTCTAGCTTTTTAACAATTTTAGGACAAACATCACCATCCTAATTTGAAGCTATCTCCTGCTTGTTCACAAATCTTCTCTCTTAACAATCTTCTAACCATTTCCATCATAGTTACGAATGGATTATCTCTTGCTTCTAAAATGAATTTGTTAAATGCTTCACTAATATTATTGAACAAAAGATCACATTTAACATCACCTTTGAAATGAGATCTCGTCCGTGTAAACTTCTCTAGCTTGTTCAACC
The DNA here is from genome assembly GCF_001876935.1 of Asparagus officinalis. NCBI lineage: Eukaryota > Viridiplantae > Streptophyta > Magnoliopsida > Asparagales > Asparagaceae > Asparagus > Asparagus officinalis. The sequence goes on from NC_033800.1 coordinate 77,378,970, forward strand.
AATCATAAGCATGTTTGTTGATTTTCTTCAACTTATCCATCGCCTCATGTTCATGCATAGTGTATGCTTTTGCTGCCTTCCAGAAGTGCTTGTTCAAGTTTTTATCTTTGAACTTATCTCTGAAGTTTGCAAGCAAAAGTCTCACACTAAATCTATGTTGGGCTTCAAGATCTAGTTTCTTTAATGTCTCTGATAAATCCTACAAAACAAAACCAAATGTGACATCTAATATACACATCAAAGTCATGCATTGATAAGTATACACACAAAATCTCAATCATAGATAGTTATATAAGTGACAGAAATGAATTTTAAGTATTATCTTATGCCTATCACTTATGAAAATCCACCCATATTGCCTTTGGTCTCCAATTGCTTCTAATGAAATCTCCATAAACCATGTCCATGTTGCCTCATTTGCACAACTCCAATAGCAATAGGAAACATTTAATTTTTTCCATCCTTACACATAGCACTTAGCAAATCTCCTCTAGCTGGACCCTTGAGAAAGCACCCATCTAATCCAATTACAGGCCTACAACCTGTTTTGAAACCTTTAATCTGAATTTCATATGCAACAAATATTTTTTTTATCCAAAAAATCTATTTGGACCCCATCCCTTCACCTTCTAGTTTTCATTCTAATAACACTATTAGGGTTTCTTTGCAGTAGCATATTTGCATAATCCCAAAGTAGCAAATATTGCTCTTTATAACATATTTCTATAACGTCGAGTCCTTTCCTACTTGCTCTCTTCACTTTGTACTCCTCTACATCAATTGATAAGTTAGATTTGATTTTAGATGGAAAAGAGTCAATCTTCCGTGTTGGGTCGTCTTTAATCTTCAGCAGGTAGTATTTGGCAAGTCATGTAGAAGTAGCTTGTTTATTCTCCCAAACCATCTCACAATCGTGTTTCTTTTTCAGAGACTTGCTTTGCTATTTGGTGTGTTTTTAGACTTTCATGAACTCCAACACCTCCATTGGCAACCCTTATGCTTGTAGTCAGTGGTGGAGGCATGAATTCATAGTACTGGTGTCACCACATATATAAATAGACGCTATAACTAATTTTTCTCATGTTCAATATATCATGAACTTTAATGAATTGCAAGAGATATATTTAACTAAGTAAAATTACAATTGATACTTACGTCTCACTATGTCTTGAAATTGTTGCATAGTTGGCTCATTCGAAATGACTAATTACATCATGTTCCTTGTCAATGTAAATTACTAAGTTGCTAATATTTAATGGGATGAAGGGTTTGGAGTCTTTGACCCATTTAAGGGTTTGGGTTTGGGCAATCTATATTATAAGTGGTCACTATCCGTTATATAAGTTGGTAATGGTTCACTAATGAATCAAATGCTACCATGTAGCTATGGAACTTTTGCTAGAGGATGGTGTCGCTTGACACCACCCTTTTAAAGATACCAGGTACCTCCACTCCTGCTTGCAGTGAGATCCTAGTTCGTTCATTTTTCTTGTACACAACATCAAATCCTTCTAAAATTGCATGACACCTGAGCAGGTTCCTAAACTCATTTGGATTGTTGTACTGCATGCCAATTTCAAACTTAGGGTCTTGCAAGTCTCTGTCTTCTTTAAATTGGTACCAATGTGTTCTTTTGTTGCCAATTTCTTCCTCATCTGAAGAGGCAAAACTGATCAAATCATCTTCATCATCTATATCTGAGTTAGCAAGTTGTGTAGAAACTGATTCTTCTCCCCCAACAATATTCATATGGAGATGACTTTACTGGAGGCAAACTTGTCGAGGAGGCTTTAGCGACGAGAGAGCATTGTGTGAGTTTGGGATGAGCTTTGACTGAGAAGAAGGGGTGGACAAGGTGGAGAAAGGAATCTTCACTGGAGAAGAAGACTTGTCGAGGTAGGACGGAGGAGGTGGACGAGGCTGGAGGTGGAGAATTTGTGGTGTAGGATTTTTTGGGTTCGGAACGCAGAGGAGAGGATCAGGAAGAGAAGGAGAAAGGGGTTTAAGTTTTAAAAGGAGGTTGGGTCGGATCGGGTACGAAAGGGCTGCTCACCCATTAATTGTTTTTTTTTCCCTTTCTAAAAGCACTTAATACCGTGAAATTGGTAAAACATAAAATATTTATGCTATCCAGAGGGTTTTTGCTGTTGAAGATGAGGGGCAACATAACAAATTTCTACTTCACGTCGCAATAGGCTGAAGGTTCTAAGAGAAGCGAAAGAACTTTTAACCACACCTGATGGAGAATCAATGAAAGATGGTAGTGAAAAAGAAAATTCAGATGACACTGAGAACGACAAGTAAGTTTACTCTTGTTTTGCTTGGTCTGCAAATTGCAAACATAAAATATACTTATTAGCGGCTTAAGTTCTATTTAGCGTCTTTCTTTATATTCAACTATGTGGTCATAGTGGCATCGTTGGAGTTGGTTTTATGATTTGTGGTTAATCTTCAACTTATTTGTTAAATCTCAAATATGTATTGATTTTCTTGCTACTGATGTAGAACCTCCTTGATACTTACTTAGAATATACTTGCATCTGATATGATACTTAGTTTGCTTAACTGAAATGCAGACTTTTCTTTGTAGAGTTTCTTCCTTTGCTTTCATACTCTTTTTTCCAGTTTCGGAAGGCCGGAAGGGTTTTAATTATGAGTGGCAAGTTGTTCTTTCAATAGCTATTAAGCTCCAGTTATATTTGTTTGTTGTTCCCATCTGTTGATCAATCTAAGAGTTCATGCTCTGGGATTTTTCATGATCGTGATACTATCTCATTTACTCTATATAAGCATGAATTTGAGGCGGTTTAGATTGGACTCTATAATCCTTCATTTTGCATTCAGATAAGCAGATTGGTTTTCTTTTGTCATTCGCATGTTTGCAGGCTTGTAGAAATTATTTATGGCAATCTGAAGGGCTAAAGCATAAGAAACAATCATCAAATAGAAATCCAGCGATCAGTAATTCAGAAGGGAGAAGTCATTTAGTTGCAAATTGGCAACATGCAAAGTGACAGGTTAGTTCTGTTGTGCGCGGCGGAAGCTTTTAGGGCAACACAAACAATAACTCGAACCAAATCACAAACAATATGCAAAACATAACCACAGCAAGAACAAAGGATTTTACGTGGTTCGGCAAGTTGCCTACGTCCACGGGGCAAGGAGGGGGGAGAGATTTTACTACTAGAAATCAAGGGAATATAAATAGGATTACAAATCTCTCAGACCAAACCCTAAAACAAAACACTTGATCTCTCAAAGCTCTCTCACAATTGGATGCAACAATCCTCTCTCAAAAGCTGCTCAAATTCGTCCTTGCATTTTCCCTAACAAATCTGGTTTTAGTTTATATATCAACTTAAAACCGAATCGGGTCAAAACCTGAAGCCCAGCCCAGATCATCGTCGGTCGACCGCGGCGGTCGAGTCCAGGAACAATACTCGAGCTGAAACACGATCTCCCCCCATCTTGATCAACTGATCAAACGGCTGCATCTGAAAGACTGTCTACGTATCCTCTTGCCCAAGGAATCAAGCCGAACGTAGTTCACCCAAATGGCCTCCAAAGGCCTCAGCACTGAAGGATGTTCAAAAGCTTCAAACAATGACCAAATTTCACACCTGAAACAACTTTGGTCAACATATCTCCAGGGTTGTCATCTGTATGGACCTTCTCCAATATGACATCTCCATCATCCAAGACGTCCCGTACAAAGTGGAATCTGACGTCGATGTGCTTCGTGCGCGCATGATAAACCTGGTTCTTCGCCAAATAGATAGCTGACATGCTATCACAATATACCCGAATAGTCTCCTGAGCGATCCCCAAGTCCTCCAATAATCCACGCAACCATAAAGCCTCCTTAATAGCTTCAGTAACTGCCATATACTCTGCCTCTGTAGTAGAAAGAGCCACTGTGGACTGAAGCGTGCAACGCCAACATACAGGTGCACTTGCCAATGTAAAAGCATAACCTGACGTAGACCGGCGTTTGTCAAGATCTCCAGCATAATCTGAATCCACATATCCAATACAATCCTGCCCATCCTTCTCATCCATCTGAAATACTAAACCAACATCCACGGTTCCTCGAACATACCGTAGAATCCACTTCACGGCCTCCCAGTGACCCTTTCCGGGGTTGTGCATGTATCTCGATACCATGCTCACGGCCTGTGATAAATCTGGCATCGTACACACCATCGCATACATCAAGCTACCTACTGCACTGGCATATGGGACCTTCGACATATAATCTCTGTCCTCAACTGAAACATGTGACATCAACGCTGAAAGCTTGAAGTGGGGAGCCAATGGTATGCTAACTGCTTTTGCATTTCCATCAAAGCTGAATTTCTTCAACATCTTCTGCAAGTAGCTCTTCTGTGTAAGCTTCAAACTCCCTCTCACCCTGTCTCTCTCGATCTTCATACCCAATATCTTCTTTGCCTCACCAAGATCCTTCATCTCAAACTCGGATGATAACTCATCTTTCAGCTTTTGAATAGCCGAAGAATTCCTGGAAACAATAAGCATATCGTCAACATATAAAAGCAAATATATGAGCTCACCATCCTGTAGCTTGTGCATATAAACGCATGGGTCATATGGGCTCCTCGTGTACCCTCGGCCAATCATAAAACCGTCGAATCTCTTATACCACTGTCTTGGTGACTGCTTCAAACCATAAAGAGACTTCTTCAGCTTACAAACCAAATCTTCCTTTCCTACAGCTTTGAAACCCTGGGGTTGTGTCATGTAGATCTCCTCATCTAAATCACCATGTAGAAAGGCTGTCTTCACATCCATTTGGACCAAATCCAAATCCAACTGTGCCACCAACGCTAATAAAATCCGAATCGACGAATGCTTCACAACGGGTGAAAATACCTCGTTATAATCAATGCCCTCAAGCTGTGCATACCCCTTGGCAACCAATCTGGCTTTGAACCGAATGTCCCCAATAGAAGATCCCTCCTTCTTCGCATATACCCACTTGCAACCAATAGCTTTCTTACCCTTAAGTAGATGTGCAAGTGCCCAAGTGTCGTTTTTCTGAAGAAACTTCATCTCCTCCACAATAGCTTCCCTCCACCTGATCGAATCGGGGCTAGACTCTGCCCCCCTGAATGTGGCTGGAACCATATCATCAACGACCTTCACTGATAATGCGTATGCGACCATGACATCATTATACCTAGCTGGCTGACGAATCTCTCTCCTCGGTCTATCTGCTGCAATAGTCCTCTGAACATGACCATGTTCCTGAGTCCCATGATCCACTGTACCCTCGGTCTGCCCGGCTATCATCTCATCTCCTCCCAGTGTCACCTCTGTAGGAGCCTCAATGGATACAGTGCTCTCTGGAGTGGGTGGAGTCACATTAACCTCCACCTGCTGCGATATCTCTTCTGTTTGGTCTCCCTCCACCTGCTGAGGGGCTCGAGGCCTCATCATGTACGTCTCGTCAAATGTGACATCTCTGCTAATAACTATCTTCTTGTCCAGTGGATCCCATAACTTGAAGCCTTTGACTCCATCTCTAAATCCCACAAAGACTGCTTTCCTCGCTCTCGGATTTAATTTACCATCACTGACATGATAATAAGCTGGACACCCGAATATCCGAAGCGACTCATAGTCACTAGCTACCGAACCAAACCAACGCTCCAAAGGAGTCTTTCCGTCTATCGCAGTGCACGACATCCTGTTCACGAGATGGCTCGCATAAACTAACGCCTCGGCCCAAAAGGATCTAGGCAATCCACTCTGCGTCATCATACACCGCACCTTCTCCAGCAAGGTACGGTTCAATCTCTCAGCCACCCCGTTCTGTTACGGTGTCTCTCGAACTGTGAAGTGTCTTCTGATGCCATGATCTCGGTAAAACTGCAGAAACAGATCACTCTTGTACTCTCTGCCGTTATCTGAACATAGAGTCTTTACCTTTCTACCTGTCTGCAGCTCCACTTTCTTCTTCCACTCCACAAAAATATCCAGGACCTGATGTTTATGCTTCATCGGTATACCCAATTCCTCCTGGAATAGTCATCAAGACAAAATAGTTGGCCCCCCAAGAGATGTGTTCTTGGAAGGACCCCAAACATCTGTGTGAATATAATCCAATGTACCTCGGGTGTTGTGAACAGCGGTGCCAAACTTCACTCTAGTCTTCTTCCCAAGTACACAATGCTCACACAACTCCATCTTGCAGGTCTTAGCACCTTTTAATAGCCCATGTTTTGCCAATGACTGCAGGGACTTATCTCTTGTGTGTCCAAGTCTCATGTGCCATAAGGTAGTAATGTCCTCCTCTGTAGTAATAGAAGCTGACAGACCCCCTGTAACTGTCTTGCCCTTCAAGTAGTATAGGTTGTTTTCCCTAACACCTCGCATCACCACCATAGAACCCTTCGTGACCTTCACTATAGCATCCTCTAAGATCACTCGATATCCTGCTGCCTCCAAAGTCCCAAGAGAAATGATGTTCTTCGTCAACTGCGACACGAACCTCACTTCCTTCAATTCTCTCACTACACCATCATGCATCATGATCCGGACTGAACCAATACCACCAATAGGACATACGTGGTCATTACCCATAAGCACGACATCCCCTCTTTCCAGCTCCTCAAAGCTAGAGAACCACTCCCTCTTAGGGCAGATGTGATATGTAGCTCCCGAATCCATCATCCACTCCGTGGAATCTGCATAGCAAACCGACGGTAACGCAGGGCATGAATAACCTGAAGAATCTGAATCTGAATGCTCACTAATAGCTTTTGCAACATTCACTTCGGAAGCTTGTGCAGCTTTCCCCTTATTCTTCCCGACTTTTTCTTTCCACTTTGGGCAGTCAATCTTCCAATGTCCTTCTTCTTTACAATACCGACATTGATTTCTACCAACACTCTTATAGACACTTCTATTCTTTGACTTTGAGCGGTTGAATTGGCGACGGTTTGAATCTCGACCTCGAACTGCTAGTGCATCTCCCGATGCCTTCTCGGAGGGTTCACTATCACTCTTCCTCAACTCATAGTTCACCAAAGCTGAGGTCACCTCCTTGTAGCTGACTGTAGTTCTTCCATTGATCATAGTGAGAACGAACGTACCATAATCATCTTCGGGCAACGAACACAGAAGTAGCATCGCCTTGTCTTCATCAACTATAATACCCACATTGGCCATATCTGAAAGTAGCTTAGTGAAATTGTTAACATGCTCCCTGATGGAAACCCCCCTCTTCATCTTGAACTGATAAAATCTCTTCTTCAAGTGAAGCCGATTCTCAATGCTCTTCGTCAGATATTTCTCATTGAGTGTTTCCCACATCTTCTTCGCCGACGTCTCGTTCATAACATCATAAATAAGATCCGGCGTCAAGCATGACCTAATAACACCACAAGCTCTACTGTTCATCTTTCTCCAAACCTTATCCTCCAACTCAGCGGGTTTCTCTTTTAACTCAAGAGTCACCTCCAAATTCTGTGCATCCAAGGCATCCATCACATGACACCTCCACAATCCAAAATTGATCTTGCTATCGAACTTCGGAACATCAATCTTCGTGTTATTGATGCTCAGACTCTGTATCGCCTTTGTTAGAGACGAACCTGACGTGCTTGCATCTCCCATGTTGTCGATCTAGCTCTGATACCAATTGTTGTGCGCGGGGGAAGCTTTTAGGGCAACACAAACAATAACTCGAACCAAATCACAAACAATATGCAAAACACAACTACAGCAAGAACAAAGGATTTTACGTGGTTTGGCAAGTTGCCTACGTTCACGGGGCAAGGAGGGGGGAGAGATTTTACTACTAGAAATCAAGAGAATACAAATAGGATTACAAATCTCTCAGACCAAACCCTAAAACAAAACACTTGATCTCTCAAAGCTCTCCCACAATTGGATGCAACAATCCTCTCTCAAAAGCTGCTCAAATTCGTCCTTGCATTTTCCCTAACAAATCTGGTTTTAGTTTATATAACAACTTAAAACCGAATCGGGTCAAAACCTGAAGCCCAGCCCAGATCATCGTCGGTCGACCGCGTCGGTCGACCGCGCAGGTCTCGCGGTCGACCGCGCCGGTCGACCGAATCATCAAACCCGAGAGTAAAAACGCTTACAGTCATCCGCGGTCGACCGCGCCGGTCGACCGCCACCAGCTCCGGTCGACCGCCACACACTCCGATTCCCAGTCGGTTTGGTGCACGTTTGCGGTCGCCCGCGCCGGTCGACCGCCAAACTCTCTGCTGAATTTTCTGATTTTTTGTAATTCTTCAAGTTCCATTGAGATGCTTATGTTATTTTTTTTTTGTACAAAGTGACAGGAACTTCCTCTGCATAAAAAAGATGATAATAATTAGAAAAACATGCTAGCTCAAATATGAACATAGACGTACTTCTCTCTAGAGTAGTTCATAGTGTTTGAAGGGGGTGTGTTACTCATAGTCGCATTTCACATGTTTCTCCTACACTTGAATGGACGAAAAAGTCACCAAAAGAGGTGAAACTCCCAATAGTTATATAGATCACCATGAATCTCATTTTCTTCATCCCAATATATGAACAGATCACTAAATCTCATTTTGAATTTTTTCAAACCGTATATTTGCAAGAGTTATTACATAACACGTGAGTATTAACTTGTCAGCCTTAACATAGCGAGTTAGAATATTCAGTATTATCTGTTTTAAGAAACTTGAAATTTTCTGAATTCATCAAAAT
>NC_033800.1:77387712-77403052 GCF_001876935.1 Asparagus officinalis
TATTTACTTTGTAGGAATTCACGTGTAAAAGGTTATGAGACCAGGGAGAACTCTTTTCAGATGGGAAAATTTAGTTTTCTTATATCTCTGCCCAACTGTAATTATAAATGATAAGTTGCAATCATTGTGCTTCTATGCTTGCGTTTTCTCTCGACCTGATTTGATAGAAGTCTGTTAGAGCCTTTTTTCCAGTTTGTTCCTTGTGATTTTTCTGTAGAATGTCTCAAAGTAGTGGAAGGAAAAAACAATAATATTGAGGCTCCCTTATTCTAATTCAGTAGATGCTCCACTCACAATGGCTGAGAGGATTGTATGCGATCATATTATAATTCATTAGAGAAATGGATTGTAGTTTTTATGCGTCTCTTATTCTAATTCAGTGCACAATGCAGGATCCTTTTGTGAAATTTGCTCCCGAGAAGCCAAATTGGGACCTGCGAAGTGACGTGCAAAAGAGGCTCGACAAGCTTGACAGGCGCACGCAAAAAGCAATATACGAGCTTATGCGTGAGTACATTAACTTGCATAGGTTACAGGTAAGCATATTATTTAGGATTAACTGCATATACACCCCTTGTAATATGAGGGTGCAGCGGCTTACATTCCTTTAAAGTATTATATTAGCTCTTACACCCCTGAAATCTAGACGACATTATTTTCTATTAAGTTAGTTTGAAATATCACGTGAGAATTATGCAGTGAAAAATTACCTTTTGCTCTCACTTTAACCGGAAAGAAGACTAAATTTCTCTCTAAATTGAGAGCAAAAAAAATTGAAGTCCTGTGATATTCAAGGGGGTGTAAGTGCTAATAAAATCTTTTAGGGAGTATAAGAGGCCAGAAAGGAGGCGGATCCGCAATTAGTTCTATTGTTAAACACATTATCTTATTTTCTTAATTGCTTACAACAGATGATCAAGAAAGGTAGAAAGAAGCAGGAGAGGTAGAAAACAGTACAAAAGGATGATTATGAGACTTTCTTCATACACCCCCTTCAGAGTCTATGAGAGAGATCCAAAGACTTCCACAGGAAATACATAAAAAATCATGATTCTGGAGATTTTTTGTATCATTTTTGTTGAATTGGGGGTGAAGCCCAAACCTTGCAGGCAAGCTTCTCCAGGCGAGGATGAAGCTCAGGCGAGGAGCTCCAGCGAGCTCGAGGGGACGACGCAAGCGAGCTGAAGGCGAGCTCGAGATCCAGAGTTGCAGGCGATCTCGTGAGCGGGCGAGGTCGTTGCAGGCGAGTTTGGGCGTTTTGGTGGCGAACTCGAACGGGTTGGAACAGACGAGCTTGTGTTCACTTCGGGCGAGCTCGAAGGACTTTAGGCGAGTTCGTGTCTGGCAGAGTCGTAGGCGAGCTCGCGCATGGCTGACGACAGCCTGTCGCCAGCCTTAGAGTTCCCTTATAAAAGGGAACCCAAAACCCTAGCCCCCTATGCTGCTTCCCCTCTCTCTCGCGATCTCTAGAAACCCCTGGCGGCGGATCTCTTTCTCTCTCTGTTCCGTTTCTCTCCAGCTCTCAATCGTGTTTTGAGGGGAGACATTAAGAAGGGAATTAAAGAGGGGTGAAGGGAATTAAAGGGGTATTAAAGAGGAACACTGTAGCTACAGTGTTACCGTTGTATTTACTGAGAGATCTCAGTTTGAGATCGGCTCAAGCTTTGTAATTTCTTGTTGTTTAATAAGAAATTTTCAGTGTGGTTCCCGAGGACGTAGGCAGTTGCCAAACCTCGTAAATCTTGGTGTACTTTTCTCTATATTGCGTTTCTGCTGCGTAAGGGGTTTTGGCGTAAATTCCCAATAACTGGTATCAGAGCGTGAAACGATCTAGAGGAAGTCAGATTCAAGTGAGAGTCATGACCGCAGATGAAGGAAAAATGAGACTTGAGAAGTTTGATGGAACAGATTTCAGATTTTTCTAGAAAATACAGATAGAGGATTATCTGTATCAGAAAAATCTGTATCAACCACTATCGGGGAAGAAGCCAGATTCTATGAAGGCAGATAAGTGGAATCTTCTAGATAGACAAGCCCTCGGAGTTATCAGATTGACGTTGACTCGCAATGTTGCGTTTAACATAGCGAAGGAGAAGACCATGACGGGTCTTATGGCAGCACTCTCAAACATGTATGAGAAGCCATCAGCCGCGAACAAAGTTCATTTGATGCGGCGGTTATTCAATCTGAGAATGGCGGAAGGCGCGTCAGTAGCACAACACCTCAATGAACTCAATACGGTCACAACCTAATTGAGTTCAGTTAAAATTGAGTTTGATGAGGAAGTTCGGGCGTTGATACTTTTGTCTTCCCTACCAAAAAGCTGGAACGCTACAGTCACAGCTGTGAATAGCTCGTCGGGAAGCACCAAGTTGAAGTTCGACGACGTTCGTGATCTGGTTCTCAGTGAAGAGATACGACGGAGAGAGTCGGGTGAAGCTACAACCTCTTCAGTATTGCATACAGAGTCAAGAGGTAGAAATTCAATCAGAGGAAACGGACGAGGCAAATCAAACTACAGAGGTAGATCAAAGGACAGGAGGTCCAAGTCAAGGAATCCAAGCAACAGCTCGAAGGCTATCGAGTGTTGGAATTATGGAAAGACTGGGCATTACAAGAATCAGTGCAAGAGTGCTCAGAAGGAGAAGGAGGCGAAGGCAGAGGTGAATGTCACTTCCACCTTAGGAGGAGACGACGCATTGATATGCTCTTTGGAGAGCAAGGAGGAATCTTGGGTGTTAGATTCAGGAGCATCGTTCCATGCTACTTCTCAGAAAGAATTCTTCGAGAAGTATGTTCCCGGAAATCTTGGATATGTATATCTTGGTGATGATCAACCGTGTGCTATTGTGAGCAAAGGTGTGGTGAAAATTAAGTTGAACGGGTCAGTATGGAAGCTGAAGGATGTCAGACATATTCCCGACCTGAGAAAGAACTTAATACCCGTAGGCCAGTTGGCTGGCGAAGGATACACTACGACCTTTCATGGAGATGATTGGAAGATCTCAAAGGACGCAATGACGATTGCCCGAGGCAAGAAGACTGGTACCATGTATATGACAGCAGATGCACGTTGTTTGATCTTAGTTGCAGCAGGCAATGAGACTTCAAAGCTGTGGCACCAGAGACTCGGTCATATGAGTGAGAAGGGGATGAAAATCTTGCACATAAAGGGAAAACTCCAAGGACTGCAGTCAGTGGAGATGGATATGTGTGAAGAATGTATACTTGGAAAACAGAAGAGAGTCAGCTTTCAGACAAGTGGCAGAACCCCCAGGAAAGAGAAGCTAGAGCTCGTTCACTCAGATGTTTGGGGACCAACAACCACCGCGTCCATTGGTGGAAAACACTACTTCGTGACTTTTATCGATGATCACTCTCGGAAAGTGTGGGTCTACTTTCTGAAGCATAAGTCAGAAGTGTTTGAAGCTTTCAGGAGATGGAAAGCTATGGTCGAGAATGAGACCGGTCTGAGAATAAAGAAACTCAGGACTGACAATAGCGGTGAGTATGAAGACACCGGATTCAATAAGTTCTGCTATGAGCATGAGATCAGAATGGAGAGAATCGTGCCTCAGCAAAATGGTGTAACTAAGCGGATGAATCGAACATTGACAGAGAGAGTCAGAAGCATTCGGGTATAGTCAGGCCTATCGAAACAGTTCTGGGCAGAAGCGGTCAACACAACAGCTTACTTGATCAACCGAGGTCCATCGGTTCCATTGGAGCACAGAATACCAGAGGAGGTATGGTACGAAAAGGAGGTAAAATTCTCACATCTCAAAGTTTTCGGTTGTGTAGCTTACGTGCATATTAGTGATCAAGGTAGGAATAAATTTGATCCCAAGTCAAAGAAATGCACTTTCATCGGCTATGGTGAAGATGAGTTCGGCTACCGCATTTGGGACAACGAAAATAAGAAAGTGATCAGGAGCAGAGATGTGATATTCAACGAGAAGGTGATGTACAAGGACATGCACAAGACAGATGACTCAGAGAGCGAGTCAATATTTATAGATGCAGATGATGTCCCGAGTAACCTCTCGGAAGAACCCAATGCAGAAGGTCCTCAGCCAGAAGAACCTGTTGGACAAGATGGTGCGCAAGAGCCCGACGCACCGGCTCCGATTTTGAGGAGATCTTCACGGCCTCCTGTGCCCAACAGGAGATACATGAACTATTTGTTGTTGACAGATGGAGGGGAGCCTGAAAGCTATGATGAAGCTTGTCAGGGTGGAGATGCGAGCAAGTGGGAGCTTGCCATGAAAGATGAGATGAAGTCTCTCATCTCAAACCAGACGTGGGAACTAGCTGAGTTGCCCACGGGTAAGAAGACACTCCACAACAAATGGGTGTACCGGGTGAAAGAGGAGCAGGACGGCTCCAGAAGATATAAAGCTCGGCTAGTTATCAAAGGATTCCAGCAGAAGGAATGAATTGACTACACCGATATTTTCGTTCCCGTAGTGAAGCTAAATACTATCAGGACAGTGATGAGTATTATAGCAATTAAAGATCTTCATCTCGAGCAGTTAAATGTGAAGACGGCGTTTCTTCACGGCAAGGTTTTAAATATCGGTTATCGGGGGTTTATCGGACGGTCAAAATCCTTATCGGATAGCGGAAATCGGGGATATATCGGGGATAAGTAGTAATTATCGGAGTGATATAGTGGATGATGTATATATATAATAATAACTAAAAAGTGTAATCTAACCATGCTTAATGAAATATAAACATTGTCCTGTCAACATTTAAGAGATAGTGAACCGTGAACACAAGTTTGAAAATAAAATAGCAAACACAATTGCACAATTGTATATTTATTTTATTTATTTATCACGTCATAAAATTTTATGCCTAACATCAGTCAGTTCTATTTTGTTGCAGACTTGAGATCAAAATCACATCAAGATTTCAAGGAATGAAGGAATAGAGGAAGACAACTTAAAATAGCAATTGTAAACTACCTGCAGATTCAAGTTGTAAAACTAATCAATATTAGTCGCAGTGAAGAGTGAACATTGATTCGACGAAACTCAGAGATTATTGACCGAGTTATAAACTTATAATTAGCTAAAGTAGTTGCATTGAAAAATTAGTTGTAGTTAAAACTAATTGCTCAAATTTAATTGTAATTACAATTAAATTTGCTTATACACACAAGTATTTTCTTAAAATTAATTGCTTATATTGATTGAAATTAAGTCACAGTTAAAAAAACAGTTAACTGTAATACAAATTTCTTATATTAAAATTAAAATTAAATTTAACAAGTTTCTTATATTGCTTATATTGATTGAAATTAATTGCTTATATTAAAATTAAAATTAAATTTGCTTATATTGATTGAAAATTAGTTGCAGTTAAAAAAACTTATATTGAGATAAGCAAATGAATAAGTCACAGTAATACAGTCTCACAAGTCACAACAAGTCTCTATAAACTAGTTGCAGTAAAAAAAAATTAGTTACATTTAACTTTAACAAATTTCTTATACAAGTCTCACAACAGAAATTTCTTATACAAGTCTCACAACATAATAATCAGCAATACAAGTCACAAGTCACAGACTCACAGTCACAGCCACAGGTAATAATATCTGTTTAAAGAACAAGACACAATAAACTTAAAGAAAAATAGAAAACATCAGCCAGAAAAAACAATAAAACCAAAAAAAACGAAGGAGAGGGGAAGAAATGAAGAAGAGATGATACCTGGAGATTCGACGGCGAGGTTCCTAGAGACACGAAGGCGAGACCGAGGTTCGTGGAGATTCACGAAGTCGAGGCGACGAAGAGTTCCACGAAGTCGAGGCGACGGCGAGGTTCGCTGGAGATTCGCTGAAGAACAGCCGCCAGAGACTTAGGGCTTGAAGGCGACGAGATTTAGGGCTTGAAGGCGACGAAGAAGCGAGGACGATGAGGCGACGAAGAGGCGAGGAAGATTTGCTGGAGAAAAAGGCGACGAAGAGGCGACGAAAATTTAGGGCTTGAGGTCTGGATTGTCGAACGGGGTTTGAGTTTTGCGTTTTATTGTGAAAACAGGTCGGGTTGGGTTTAAATTCTCAACAATCCTAACTCAAATCATCAGCCGATAAACCCGATAAAAAAATCAACATTATCGGGCGATATTATTCGTTATCGGCGATTTATTGCCGATAATTTGTCCAAAACGATAACCGACTACAAAATCACGTTATCCTATCGGCAAGGTGAAAAATCCGATAAATCGGCGATAATTGCCGATAAATCGCCGATATTTAAAACACTGCTTCACGGAGATCTAGAAGAGGAGATATACATGCACCAACCAGAAGGTTTCTCAGAAAAAAAGAAGAACCTGGTGTGCAGACGCAAGAAGAGCTTGTATGGCCTGAAACAAGTCCTAAGACAGTGGTATAAGAAGTTTGACGGCTTCATGCACAAGGAAGGTTTTCAGAAGTGCAACACCGATCACTGTTGCTACTTCAAAAGATATCAGTCCAGTTATATCATCCTACTGCTGTATGTTGATGATATGTTGGTTGCAGGAGCAGATATGGAGGATATCAGGAGTTTGAAGCAGCAGCTGTCAAAGGTGTTTGACATGAAGGACTTGGGTCTAGCGAAGAAGATCATTGGAATGCAAATCACGAGAGATAAGAAGAGAGGTCTTTTGCAGTTATCTCAGACGGAGTACATCAACCGTGTTTTGCAGAGATTCAACATGGGCGACGCCAAGCCAGTGAGCACACCTTTGGCTAGCCATTTTCGCCTATCGAAAGATCAGTCTACTCAGTCAGAAGAAGAGAAAGAGAGTATGGCTCAGGTCCCTTACGCCTCAGCTATCGGAAGTTTGATGTACGCAATGGTCTGTACGAGACCAGATATTGGCCATGCAGTGGGAGTGGTCAGCCGGTTTATGTCGAATCCAGGAAAAGCTCATTGGGAAGCGGTCAAGTGGATTCTGAGGTATCTATGAGGCACCACATAGAAGTGTTTGCACTTTGGTAAGGGAGAGGTAGAAGTGCAAGGGTACGTAGATGCAGACTTCGGCGGCTAAGTCGATCACCAAAGAAGCACCACCGGCTATGTATTCACTGTTGGAACTACAACTGTTAGTTGGATGTCACAGATACAGAAGATTATCACTCTGTCCACTACAGAAGCTGAGTATGTTGCAGTGACTGAAGCCAGTAAAGAGATCAGATACAGAAGATTGTCACTCTGTCCACTACAGAAGCTGAGTATGTTGCAGTGACTGAAGCCAGTAAAGAGATGATATGGCTTCAGGGTTTGTTAACAGAGCTGGGATTCAAACAAGAGAAGAATGTTTTGCATAACGATAGTCAGAGTATAATTCACTTGGCTAAGAATTTTGCATTTCATTCTAGAACGAAGCATATTGCACTTCGGTACCACTTCATCAGATCCCTGTTGGAAGATGACGTGTTAAAATTGGAGAAGATTCCAGGAAGTAAGAATCCAGCAGATATGTTAACAAAAACGGTGACTGTTCAGAAACTGGAGTTGTGCGCAACTTCAGTTGGCCTTCATGCATAGGTGATGAGGGCAGAGCCACACAGGAGGAGGAGCTTGATGAGATAGCCTGCTGACGTCGGTTTGGTCTCCAAGTGGAAGATTGTTGAATTGGGGGTGAAGCCCAAACCTTCCAGGCAAGCTTCTCCAGGCGAGGATGAAGCTAAGGCGAGGAGCTCCGGCGAGCTCGAGATCCAGAGTTGCAGGCGATCTCGTGAGCGGGCGAGGTCGTCGCAGGCGAGTTTGGGCGTTTTGGTGGCGAACTCGAACGGGTTGGAATAGGCGAGCTTGTGTTCACTTCGGGCGAGCTCGAAGGACTTCAGGCGAGTTCGTGTCTGGCAGCTGTAGGCGAGCTCGCGCATGGCTGTCGCCAGCCTGTCGCCTGCCTTAGAGTTCCCTTATAAAAGGGAACCCAAAACCCTAGCCCCCCATGCTGCTTCCCCTCTCTCTCTCGCGCGATCTCTAGAAACCCCTGGCGGCGGATCTCTTTCTCTGTCTGTTCCGTTTCTCTTCAGCTCTCAATCGTGTTTTGAGGGGAGACATTAAGAAGGGAATTAAAGAGGGGTGAAGGGAATTAAATGAGTATTAAAGAGGAACATTGTAGCTACAGTGTTACCGTTGTATTTACTGAGAGATCTCAGTTTGAGATCGGCTCAAGCTTTGTAATTTCTTGTTGTTTAATAAGAAATTTTCAGTGTGGAGAGATCTCAGTTTGAGATCGGCTCAAGCTTTGTAATTTCTTGTTGTTTAATAAGAAATTTTCAGTGTGGCTCCCGAGGACGTAGGTAGTTACCGAACTTCGCAAATCTTGGTGTACTTTTCTCTATATTGCGTTTCTACTGCGTAAGGGGTTTCGATGTAAATTCCCAACAATTTTTACCGTGCCATAAGTTTTTTTTATAACAGAAATCTGAATACAGTTGGCTTAGGTGATTTCCCGGCGCCTTGTTGTGCATGGAGACAGAATTGGACAGTTCAGCATCAAAGCCTACAACAGCCACTCACTCCCTGGTGATGTGCACTGCAGGTCCACGCGGGCGCTACAACAAAAATCTTCTTTTTCAGTACTTTTAATTGAATTAAATGCTCGAAAATGATTGTTAGTTGCATCTACCCATTTCAAGGAGCTGAAGCATGCCACCTGTAACTAGCCCAGTTCATTAACTTCATCATCTGATTATGATAAAGATTTGCTTTGTTCTCTCCTGTGCTCAAGTTTAAACAACAATATCTAGCTAAAAACGCATTCATTATTCATGTTCTTTATTAATTAGGAAGTCAACTAGGTGGGGGTGATTGAATGGATTTGTTTTGGTTCTTAGATAATCATTTCGGTTGAGGAGTTAGGAGTGTTTGTTTGGATAATGTTCTTAAGTTTATATTTTGTAGTGATTAGTTATCTTATGGAATGCAGCACACATGTGGGTGCGCCATAGTTCTTCATGGATGCAGCGAACTTACTTGCAGAGTGACATAAAATTTCAGCCTCAAATTCTCTACATCCTACAGTTAGTCGCGTGGATCGATACTATTGGTTCATTCAGTAGGTCCCGTCAAAAAAAGATTTTTATATGATTTATGTAAACATTTGTCATTAATGAGAGCAACAGATGGAAAATATGTTATTGGCATACGTAGCACATGCTTTCATAGCCGTAGAGTTTCTTGGCAACCATGGATTAGAACCAGAGGCCCTACGGATTGGGGAATAGTGTTTCCTAAGATCTCCTAATGCATCTCAACTTTTGATTTTACGTATGAGCACAAAAAACGAGGAGGTCCTATGCAATGAATGGTTGAGATGCATTAGGAGATCTTAGGAAACGTATGAGCACAAAAAACGAGGAGGTCCTATGCAATGAATGGTTGAGATGCATTAGGAGATCTTAGGAAACACTATTCCTTAGGAGAGGATGTGCAATGAATGGTTGAGATGCATTAGGAGATCTTAGGAAACACTATTCCTTAGGAGAGGATCCCAATCCCCCTAAAGTTTGGTAAGCTAACACAGAGTTTTCATAGTTCATATTCTTAATTAAGAAGTCAACTAGCTAGGGCTATAAAAAATGAATTTGTTTCGAATCTTATTAGACAACACTTTCACTGAGAAGAGAGGAGAGGTTGCTTGGGTAAATTTATTAAGCTTGTAATTAGAGGGAGTTGTGGTACGAAATGCACACATGTGGTTGTCATGTGATTCTTGTTTACAGCTCATTTTTTTGTTGCCAAGTGGCACTCAATGATTGATTGAGTGGATGAGTACAACTGTACAACATCAAAAGGATCTGTTTTTATTTGGTCGGAGCAAAAGTATAAATGAAGATGGCATTTAGTTGGTGAAGCGTAGCTAGGGGTCGGTGTAGAAAATGACCAAACTTTTGTAGGACACTGATGTTAATTGTTAGCCTAAAGTTGCAGCAGATCCAGGGTACACAAAGGTGCTACATCACAATATTAATTGATGCCTTTTTTTCCTCTTTTTTTTTTCATTGGTAAATGTGTGCTTAAAGGGTGAGATGAAAGTTGAGTTTTTTCTTTTAAAGATATTTTTATGGATACTAGAACCAATTCACGAGATAAACGTGATTTCATAAGAGAGCTTTAAATTGCTTTTTTTCAACAAACAAAAATGAGGATATACTCGGTTCGGTATGCGGAAACGAGTGGGAATGAAACACAATTCTAACTTCTAATTCATGCTTATCAAACATGATGTGTTTTTGGATGTTAGAGATTACATTTCCACTTCTTATTAATTCTCACTTAATGCGGGAATTTCTATCCCAAATGAGTTATTAAGGAATTGATATTTCCACTTAAGTGAGAATGAAAATAATAAAACGAATTCCGGATGTAGCATTCTTAATGATATTCCCACTTAATTTTCTAATTGCATCCAAACATGAGAATAGGAATGAGCATTCTATTCTCGCATTAATTCCATTACATTCCTACCTTCATTCTATTCTCGCTTGACTCTGTTCCCGCGTATCAGACAAGGCGTTTTTGTGTTGTGGCAACTAAACAAGCTTACATACCGCAACCTTAACAGATAATGAAAAATAGTTGCGTCTTGGGATATCGTACTAGCTATTGGATATGATATATTAGAACTGACATATGGCCATGTCTCACGTTGGTTATATATTATCAAAGTGTATTGCACTGTAATACGATTAGCACTATCTTCTTCCCTTTTTTTTTTCTTTTGTGGGTACCAAATACAATTACCATTTCTTATATCAGTAGTTTTCCCCCCTTTTTAAAGGGTGTAGACTTAATTTGTCAAATTTTCATACCTAGGCTGCTACGTGTAGCACCGTTATATGAACATGTAACTCTCATTTGTCAAAATTAAAAAAAAAGGGAAAGCAAAATGAATCCAATTCAGTGGCCCTATTAGCTTCTGCCATGCTCCAAACAGAGCGAGGGAGACGTACTGCATGCAAATTTTACCCACCTGACAAAACTTGCCTTTCATGAAAATAATTAAATAATGCGCTCAGAGACTAGGGAGCAAGGTGACAAGGTTTGAGAAAACAAAGTCGAGAAAAGTTTTTGTTTGTGGGGGGTTAGGAGAAAATTAAAACCACCCCATGTTATGAATATTACTTTAGCATAAAGAAATCGAGAAATGCATTTGTACGTTGTTCATGATCGGGGTACATGATCAAGAGAACTTGTACTCTCATGTAAGAACACGGAGGATCCCAATTTCGATCAAAGAGCATGGTCCGTGGACTGAAAACAAAGAAAATAATTAATTGTTAATTTTCGATGGTTTACAAAGTTTTACCTTTTATAAAAAGGTAGATGACGTCAACCACATATCTTATAAACAATGACATCTTGTCATGTATGACTTAAATAGTTAAATCCCAAGGAGTTAATTTCCAAAAGCATTAATTACTTATTACGTAGTTTATTAATTAACTGCTTATTCAATTAATACACATATTTTGGGTATTGACTATGATTTCCATACTTCCATGAACTGAACAAATCAAGCGCGTAAACGGTGTGCGAGGACGTAGAGCTTATATATCTATTTATGAGCCTCTCATGCTATGGTACTACTTGGACTATACAAATGATTATTGGTAACTTTATTTTTCAAAATAATGACCGTTCAAGGATAGATATAGAGAAAATTGATGATCAAGTATTGTTAGGCCCAATGACTCAATGTCCAAATCAGAGTGACGTTAGAACAATGAATTCTACTACTAAGTACATTTAACCTTTCCCTCTTATCGTTCTTAAATTTTAATATTTGTTGGATTTATATACATGATTAGTTTAATATAATTGTTAAACTAACATTAGTATTTAATTAATTAGTCTAAGTTCGTCATTGCTAATAAGTAGAGAGCTAGAAGCCCATGACTAAAAACCTAGGCTTTACCAAAGAGCTTAGATGGCTCTAATTGTGATTTGATGTCAATTTCTTTGTTTGACAGGGTCATATTAAAATCAAGTAACAAGTTAACAACTCCACGTCACCAATGTATGTGTAGTATACCTTTTACTTGTTTATATAACGAGGGAAAATTGTGTTTAGGACTGTTTCTTGCTGCTCTTGATGTCTAGTATTTCAAAAAAAAAAAAAAAAAAATTCACCAAAAAGTTATCACGGCCATCCTTTTTCATTAATGATAAAGGGAAACTTTTCTTATTTCAATTGGTGCTTTAGGCATGCTTTTAATTGTGATTTTCTTTATACAATGTCAACGCAACTGATATTATTCCCCACTAGTGCATATTCACTTATAATAGGTTGACGATATTATTAAACATTTCGAATATATGCTACTTATATCCTTCAGCTAAAAACAATCAACCCAATACCAGCGGCTGCAATAGGAGTATGGAAAAAGCTCTAGTACTACGTTTAAATAAATCAATAGAGGAATTAATAGTGTGTTTGGATGAGGATAATGTGGGGTAGGCCGGTAGGGGAAGGAAAATATAGAGTTAACTCTACGTGGGAGTTTTTTTAAGAGGTGTAATGGATTGGAGGATAGCGGAGGGGAAAAGGGTCCAATTTTGCTCCCCTCCAAATTGCGGGTGTAGAAGAGGGTAAGAGAATTAAGTATAAAACTTTTAGGTCCCGTTTGGCAAAGGGTTAAGGAAGAGGGGTTAAAGAGAATAATTAATGTACTTAGCTCATTCGATAATCTGAGGTACCGTTTGGCAAAGGGTTAAGTGAGGGGTTAAGGAGACTTAACCCCTTCTTAACCTGCCAAACACAACAAATCTATATAAGGGTTAAAGTGAGTTAACCCTCCATAATTTGCCAAACATAAAAAATATAGAAGGGTTAAGTTAACCCCTCTAG
Source organism: Asparagus officinalis (assembly GCF_001876935.1). Lineage (NCBI taxonomy): Eukaryota > Viridiplantae > Streptophyta > Magnoliopsida > Asparagales > Asparagaceae > Asparagus > Asparagus officinalis. Next base: position 77,400,571 of record NC_033800.1, read on the forward strand.
AGGGGTTAAAATGAGTTAACCCCTCAAAATGAGGGGTTTACTAATACTCCTATTTAGATGAAATAAGAGTTAACCCTTCTAATTATAAAGAAAATAGTTAAAATCATTGTTATTCCCAAACACTAAAACTGATCATAAGGGCTAAAATAAAACTTATTTAACGGGTTAATAATTTAGTCATTCGGATTATCAAATGGGCTAAATACATTAATCCTTCTCTTTAACCCCTCTTCATTAACCCTTTGCCAAACAAGGCCTGTAGGACTAAATTATTAATCTGTTAAATAAGTTTTATTTTAGCCCTTGTATCAGTTTTAGTGTTTGGGAATAACAATGATTTTGACTATTTTTTTTATAATTAGAAGTGTCAACTCTTAATCCTTCTAAATAGGAGTATTAGTAAATCCCTCATTTTAAGGGGTTAACTAATTTTAATCACTCTACAGGGGATAGCTTAACCCTTCTATATTTTTTTATGTTTGGCAAATTATGGAGGGTTAACTCACTTTAACCATTGTATAGATTTTTTTTGTTTGGCGGGTTAAGAATGGGTTAACTCTCCTTAACCCCTCACTTAACCCTTCACCAAACGGTACCTTAACGTATAAAGACAATTTTACCTTTTATCATCGTTGATCAACGGCTAAGATTTAATTTCAAAATCCTTCTACTCCCTTCGCTTCGCTTTACTAGAACTCTCAACCAAGGTAAAATAAATTCTCCTCTATTCTCGTTATAAAACTCCTAAACAAGATATTATATTTTCTCTTCTTTTCCCTACCTTTTAACCCCCTGTCTCTTTCTTTTCTTTTCCAGTAAACTCACAAACACGGTGTAAAGCTTAGCCTACGAATAACGAGCAATAGAAGTGAAGAGGACAAGGAATATTTATGCATAAAAAGCAGTCAAACCGCATAAACTTAAAACCATCCCATTCTTTAAGGGTTAGCTTTAATATATTTCTGGGTCCTAGATTTCTGCCAAGTGCTGACCATATATAGTTTGAATCTTATGTCCTTTCACAGGCACGCACAAAGATGTCCAAACACATACAGGTCCGCTACCACTTCATAAGATCAGCGTTGGACGAGGACATGTTGGAACTTGTGAAGATTCAAGGAAGCAAGAACCCAGCTGATATGCTTACCAAGGTTGTCACTACAGAGAAACTGAAGTTGTGTTCAACTTCAGTTGGCCTCAGCACTTGATGATACGGAGGCCGTCGCCGCAGAGAGAGCTGAAAGAGATTGATAGTTAGTCTCCAAGTGGGAGATTGTTAGGATATGTAAAGCCTAACTATCAGATATGCCATATGCTTTAGAAGAGAGGAGGAACAAAGTTGGAACAGGAGGAACATGATCGACGATGGAGAAGTTCAAGCAAAAACGAGGTCGACCGGATGTGGTGCGGCGGTCGACCGGAGTCGGGTTTTGGCCCAGATTCGAATTTTGACCTGTTTTGATCTGTTTCCTTGTTTACTTGTTAAACCCTTAAGTCTATAAAAGGGTTGATTAGGGCATGATGTAAAGAGACGAAAAAATAGTGAATTATTCTCCTGCGGCGGCCGTGGACGTAGTTTCTCATATTGAGAAACGAACCACGTAAATCTTGTGTGTTTGAGATTGTTTGATTTTCTCTCTTCTCTCCTAAATCTCTATTTCAAATCGCATGGGGGGGGAGGGGGGTTGAGCATCCCCAACACCCCTGTCTCTTTCTTTTCTTTTCCAGTAAACTCACAAACACGGTGTAAAGCTTAGCCTACGAATAACGAGCAATAGAAGTGAAGAGGACAAGGAATATTTATGCATAAAAAGCAGTCAAACCGCATAAACTTAAACCATCCCATTCTTTAAGGGTTAGCTTTAATATATTTCTGGGTCCTAGATTTCTGCCAAGTGCTGACCATATATAGTTTGAATCTTATGTCCTTTCACAGGCACGCACAAAGATGTTGACCTCCTAGCCTCGTCTCTTAGTTTTGGATCAATAGCTTTAATTAGAAACTCATATATATGGTTTTCACCTTGTTGCTAGCTCTAACCAAATCAATAATTCTATTATGGTCTCAGATGTCCTTCTTAATGTCTTCACTCGTGTAACCAAACTAAAAACTTATTTAAGGATTAGATTTTGTAGACCAATAGGTACACAAAAAAAAGTTCCAAAATGACTTTATATTTGTTAGATATTTTATTAAGAAAAGACAATTTTGCCTTCATGGTAATAAATTTTTTATAATTAAACCATGTCTTAATTAGCAATTATTTATATGTGTAACGGCTATATAATTATGGGGAACGTTACAAAATTTATGACGAACGTTACGGAATTAATTACGGGTTTTGTAACTGTCTTTTCCAACCCTATATATATATCCGTATGTTGAGCTCAAAATGATAAGAAAAATATACAACAAGTTCTCTTGTTTTTCTTCTCTCCCCTACATATTATTTTCATCTACATCTTAGTTTTATTTTATGGG
>NC_033800.1:77404052-77408626 GCF_001876935.1 Asparagus officinalis
TGCATGCGGCTTGTGGGCTAATCTTTTTCGCCTATCAGCACGGACAGCAATCGAAGGTCTTGCCCGGGTTAAAGGACGGAATTCGTCGTCACTATTGGTCGCTGTCCCTAAAATATCAAATAGTGGTCAGGAATAGCAACTTGGAAATGCAGAAAAAAAAAAAAATAGGTGACTAACCTTGCTCCAAGTCTGCCTCGTAGTCTTCAGGGTCTCCGCCTGAGGCCTCTCCAGCAGAACTAAAAGCCCTGTGACCTTCTGCATCAAGTCGGCGGGTCTTGCCCTGAGCCCTCTGTGATCGAGCACCGTCCTGGATAACACGAGAATCAAGCTGAGAGGTTTCTTCGGCCACCAACTCTTCGATAGGCTTCACAGGGACAGTCTTATTAGCTGCTAGCAACCACTTGCAGCTCAAGAAAGTGAGGTTCAACTGCCGCTCAGTACCTGGGAGACTGAACCTAGCTCCAGTGCAGCCAGTCACGGTCCACAACCATGCACGAAGACCGTCCACCAGACCTCCATGAGCCCGAAGCTGCTGGCGCGGGTTCCCTACATAAAGCTGGTCATAACCGAACTGGCGGGCGAATCGGCAAGGTAGATACGGCTCTATGAAGCACTGGTTCCCCACCCGGAAAGTCAGGTAACCCGGCCTAATGTTCACTAGCCAATTAAAGCAGCCCATATCCAGATAAGTCCTATACTCCCTCGGCTTCTCCTCATCAATCAAACACTCGCCGTACCGGCTGGAGAACTGTGGAAAGCAAGTGGAGAATGCCCAGCACTTGTGGACTTGTAGCTGACGCCTGATATCGGGGAATCCTCGGCCCTCCCACTCACCATTCTCAAGCAGCTGTAGAAAGGGAACAGACTGGTCTATGGCATTCGGTACCGACATCACATCGGAACGATGAAGGACGAACCAAGCCATCAAATAAATATACGGAAGCTCCACCTTAATGGTAGGAATCTGAGTCGGTTTATCATCATCTCTCCGTGTAAAAGCACCAGAAATCTGCCGAAGCCCTCGATGAATGTTAGCAACCATCACCGGAAGAAGCGAAAGTTCCTTCTTGTAGGCAAGCTGAACTGCAGGATAGAGCACTTCCAGTGGCAGAGCGTCACCAGACTGATACGGGACCACACATTTCTTCAACCAGATGGCGAGATAACCGGCAAGGAGAGTCATCGGACGAATCGGTGCGGTCGCATGATATAAGAACGATCTGAATTTAGTCCCTGCAGGAAAGCCGCTCTCGGAACTGCTAATGGTATAGGATTGGGCGTTAGTCTTATTCAGCAGCTCATTAACCTCTGAAGGAGTCAGCGGTGCCAGTTCACAAATAGATTGGCCAGAATGGCTCTCCAGATTCCTGAACAAATATGATGCGAACTGCTTCAGGCTCACATTTGCTTTGGTCCTCTTCGCTAGGGGCTTAGACTGCGCCAAAGCAATGTGATAATGACAAGTGAGGTCCCATAAGGTCTCGTAGCGGTCGGGCATGCGATCCTTCAGCTGACTCAACTCATGGTTGGAGGGAAAGTACTCCTGGTATAACATCTGTCCCATGGGCAAACCAGAAATCTTGTGCATCTCATGTAGAGCCAAGCCCAACTCTCCGTGCCTGGTCAGAAAAGTGTTGGAATCTGGATTATAAAGCTCGCATAGGGCAAAGAAATGCTTCGCGCTTGTAGGCAAGCCATGCATAGTGGCCCGAATGGCTGCATAAAGACCGCAAGCATGTAACTCCTCGCTCCATCGGCTCAAGACATACTTCGTCATACGAGCCCACCAAAACCTGTCCAAAGAATGGACCCAACCATAGAATCTGTGGCGCGGTGCAGGCATCTCCCGTCCTAAGATAGCGAGGCGATTCCTCAAAGTAGAAGCAGTGGTGAGGAACTCATTGCGAGGCGGAGTATCTAGCCCCAGTACTCCAGGATGTAGTCCAACAATGTGATCTCGACTCGAACCAGGAACTGCCTGATGAGTAATATAGCCGCAGTGAACGCTCTCATGTTCCTTTGTCAAACTCCACGACATCTCCCGCTTCACAGCTTGGCGCCTGAGCTCAGTCAAAGAACGGTGTCGAGGAATCTTCGGCAAATACATATAACGACTGCCAGTCTGGTAAAGCCACTGCTCAGCCTCAATAAATACTGCATCGGGATCCCTGGTAGAGTCTCCAAACAAGAAGTCAGTCTTCCTAAGAGACTGAACGGAACTGGCATCCTGCACGAGAGGCGCATCTGTGATCAGCTGGCGAAGAGCTTGATGGCCACCTTCCCTCACCACTTGGACAACTTCCAACGACGTGCCCGGAGCAAACTGGGAGGTGAACGGAATGGGCGAAAAGTCATCAGATGTGGAATAATACTCATCACGACGTCCATTCACCGCATGCGATGAAAAAGCTCCGGAAGGATATTCCACTGAAAACAAGCAGTTAAGTGTTTGTTAATTTCAGATATAAAAGGAAATTGAATTCATCTTACAAATTGGTAAGATAGAGTCATTGCCTTATAAAGGGCGAGACGATTTGGCCACATTGCGCATTTATAAGATAGGGTATATCGACAATATATCCCTGCCTTATAAAGCACAATGCAGCGTCAAAACGCCCCCTTTATTATGAGATGTGGTTTTGACCAAGCAAAACCCATCTTTAAAGCGTCGATCCTCACCAAGGAGAATCAAGGCTTTTCCCGATCGCCTCACCAAGGAGAGCAAAATAGGGTAAAAGGACTAAATTGCAAAATTCTCAGAAGAAGAGGGTTAATTTGCAAAATTTCCATAAAGCGTCGATCCTCACCAAGGAGAACCAAGGCCTTTCCCGGTTGCCTCACCAAGGAGAACAACGGGGGGTAAAATGGACTAATTTGCAAATATCCAGAAAAAAGAGGACTAATTTGTAAATTTTCGAAAAAGGTCAAAAAATTGCTCACCAGCATATGAGGGAGGCGCGCCATCAACCGATGCAGCAGGAAAACGACCTCTCGATACTCGCGACATAATGGCCTACAGAAAAAGAATTCAAGAGGTCAGATCTAGAAATAAAAATCACTTTTTTATCCCCTAAAAAGGCGAGCTTGAGGCATCAAATCACTCCCTCAACCCTTATATGCGATCCCGCTATTCCATACACTAGATCAAACATGAAATAGATCAAGATTATGGAGATATACCTGAGGGGAAGCTCGAGGATCCGACAAAAATTAGATCTTGGAAGTGCTCGAACCACGCGCTCGAGGGGCTCGAAGGAAAGTCTAAATATGGAAGTTTCGAGGGATTTCTCAGTCAAGGATCAAAAGGAAGGATGAATCTAAGACGAAGATCGAGTTTTGAGGGAGAACGGAGGCTCGAGGGAAGAGAAATTCAAAAAGGAGGCAAAAAGGGGGGGGCCGGCCCTAGGGTAAAGAAAAAAGAAAAGAAAAAGACCCCCTTTATATAAGGTGGACCGGGTTGAACCAAACCGAACCGAACCGGACCGGACCCAGTTCGAACCAAAATCCAAATTGAAGCCGAACCGAGCATCGAAACGACTTCAAATCGAGCGACGGTTCAGTCCATCATTCACTCACCCCTCTCCCATTTGTTCGGAGGAGTTGGAGGATTTTTTGAGCCGATTTACTGCCTTTTTTGGCTCATTTTAAGCCGGTTCAGCTCATTTAGGCACAAAAACACTCCGAAAAGTATACGAGTATAAACTGCTTCTTAATACTCCAATAAGGTATATGAGTATAAACTATTCCCTATTTTTGGTTTGAGAAGTTCCTGGAGAATATTGTTTATAAATATTCTTAAGGATAACTCAACCACACTACGCCGGACAACGCGTTGTGCATAAAGACTCGACGCCACAATCAATGGTCAGCTCAAAGGAATCGACTTCAAGTTCAGAAAATTCCGACAAACGGTCAGACAATAAATGCAGCACCGGAACTCTTACAGACTTTCGACAAAGCACCGAAAAGCCTGGAGAATTGAAGGAGTCAAGAACAGAAGCCATTCCGAGGTCCCGTTATACCGACTGAAGGTAGGGACAATCATATCCAAAGTATCCCAGACTCTTCTATAAAAGAACGAGACTGAAATACTTTGGAGGGGGTATCTGTAGGCATATAAAATTGCTTATAGGTCCCCTAGCATAGCTCGGCACAAACCGACGAACCAACGAGGCGACGAGATCGACGAATCGCACAGAAGCGACGGAATGCATCCACCCGCGTGCAGAATCAAGCTAATGAGTTGAGGAATCAACGAGCCATCCAACCAAGGGGAAACTCGGACGAATCACGATCGAATCAAGATCAATTTCGGACTCGAACTCAGAAGCGGATTTACTGCCAAATCAGGAATCCAACTTACTGCCAAATCAGATCAACCAATCAGAGTCTCAATCAACCGAATCACGGACAGAACCGGAAACAACGGAAAACGACTCGAAAAAGTCGGAAAACACCGCCCGCGGGGGCTCGGCCAAAGCCGAGCCACCTCAAGGCGGCTCGGCCTTAGCCGAGCCACCTTGAGGTGGCTCGGTGGCCGAGCCACCTCAAGGTGGCTCGGCCAAGGCCGAGCC
>NC_033800.1:77416586-77438134 GCF_001876935.1 Asparagus officinalis
TGGCCAGAGGTGGCCGACATTTCCCTTTTTGCAGCCACTGTCCTGAGAGCCTATAAATAGGCCTAGAGATGTTCATTTTCAGAGGTCGAACTTTCAAGAGCCGAAACTCTGCCGGATTGAAGAGTGAACTCGGAGCTTTGAAGACCAGAAGACTTGCACATTCGGATCTGATCCTCGGCGGGCCGACATTTCCCTTTTTGCAGCCACTGTCCTGAGAGCCTATAAATAGGCCTAGAGATGTTCATTTTCGGAGGTCGAACTTTCAAGAGCCGAAACTCTGCCGGATTGAAGAGTGAACTCGGAGCTTTGAAGACCAGAAGACTTGCACATTCGGATCTGATCCTCGGCGACCATCCACGTCAGAAAAGGCAGGATCTCGAGAGGAAGAAAGAACAGATCTGAGATCTACACGAGACTACACTCCAGATCTAAGCTTGGTCTTAGATCTCGAGATCTGAGCGATTATTCCCTTGGTGGATTAATCCCTCCCGGCTATTATTCCCTTCGTGGAATAATACCCGCATAATCGTGTAGATCCGACCGGATCTAGATCGCGCGGTGGTCCACGGATTAACCCCGGCGTTGGCAAAGAACCCACACAAGCAAGCAACCGCAAAACAGGAGCTTGCGATTTGTTCACAAGAGGAAAGTTGTAATTTTTATTTTTTTTCTTTGATTTAGTTGTAACCGGATCTATAAAAGACCGGATCTTTGTAACCCAAGATGACAATCATATCAATGAAAAAGAAAACAGTTTTCCACGCGAACACTGACGTGGGTTAGAACACGAGAATACGAACGTCGATTTCTCTTCTCGCGATAGCCAAAGATGTCCGAGTCCGAGTATCGAAAGCCAAAGTCCCGTCCCCTCTTAACAGCCGCTCAAGGCTATTTATAGGAGTTTGAGCACATAACCGACGTGCTACAATCGTGGAGTTGTGGGCATAACTGATGCACTAAAATTGTGGAGTCGTGGCGTAACTGACTCCTTGAATCTAGCCCACGTGGCTGACTGGGTCTTCGTGGCCGTTACAGCCTGATTTAATGCAGGTGACGAACTTCACTGCATTGGCAAACCTCGTCCTTGATGTCGAGCCTCACTGTGTGGCGAGTCTCATCTTTGATGTCGAGCCTCGCTGCATGGCGAGCCTCATGAGCTTCTTTAATAATGAGCTTCGTCTTCACTGACGAGCTTTAAATCTGATGACAAGCTTTGTTTTCATTGACGAACTTCACCTCCGATGATGAACTCCGAACCTCGTATCCAATGACGAGCTTCGAACCTCGTTTCTAATGACGAGCTTCGAACCTCGTTTCCAATAACGAGCTTCATCTTTGATGTCAATTCTCATTTCTAATGATGAGATTCGAACCTCGTTTCCAATGACAAGCTTCACATCTTGTTTCTAATGACAAGCTTTGTTGTTTAAGACGAGGTTCATCATTGTAATGACCCTCGTCATGCTCGTTATGAGCTTCAACGTTCTAAGGCCAAATGATTAGCCAATGATCTATGGAGATTCATGAGAGTGGAGGAGAGATAGGCTTTTTTTTACTAGCCTCTCAATCCCCCCCCCCTTTCATGTTGATCATGCCTATTTATAGGCTTGGAAGTATTATGAAGTGAGTTAATGGGATTTAACTCCCTTTAAATGAGGAAGTTAATGGTCATTAACTCCCATTTAAATGGATGAGTTATTGGTCATTAACTCTCCTTAAAGGGGTGAGTTATTGGTTATTAACCCTCATTTAATATAGCCCTTTGAAACGGTACCCGACGAAGTTCGTTTGCCAGACGAGGTTTGTCCGTCTGACGAGATTCGTTTGCCTGACGAGGTTCGTTTGCCAGACAAGGTTTGTTTGTCTGACGAGGTTCGTTTGCCTGACAAGGTTCGTTCGCCTAACGAGGTTCGTTCACTTCTCAATATCTTTGGTGAGCTTAACTGCGGCTTTGTCTTCGGTGAACTTCATCTTCAATGACGAACTTTGTTTCTAGGCGAACTTCGTCTTTTGATGGGTAAGGTGTTGTTTGTCCTATTGAACTGAGAAAAACTTCATGAATTGAGGCCGAGGTTCGTCGTTGTGACGACCCTCATCGTGCTTGTAGTGAGGTTCGACTCTCCTTCGTTTCTTAGCACTTTTTAGTGTCTACAGTCCAGGGGATTTATCGGGATGCAGATCAAAGACTGTTGCCTTAACCTCTTCAATAGAAAAGGTGGAACCAAGAGGCTGATGGTCAAGAAGAAGATATGGATTGAGGCATTCCTAGTTAAGTTGAAAAAGGGAAGAAGATTTGACCTTGAAGAGGTTGAAGAAGAAATCAAAGAATTCTTTCTGTTTTTCTATTTTTGAGGAGATGAGATTACCATCATGGCGTAGAAAAGGAATGAAGTTTGACCTTATCTGGTGGGAAGAAATTTTATGAAAGAAGGAAGAATTAGAATATCAGAGAATTAATTTTAAGAAAGAAGGAAGAGAGAGACTACCGAAGGAAAAGTCTAACCTCAATATTCGAGTCAGAGAAGGGATAAAATTCCTCGATGATAGAAAGATGTTCGAGCTTATTTAAGATACTCCTCTCTGTATTTTGCAAAGAACCATAGACATGTTTCTTCTACCATTTGATTCTTCTCTTTAGGAGCCTAAGTTTGTGGTGGAAAATATCAACAGGGGAACTGTTAGACCCTAGAGGGGGGGGTGATTAGGGTCTTATGCTAATCTAATCCGATTTTATGCCAATTAAAACTTATTAACGAGTTATCCTAGCAAGTGTGAAATACAACAATATATATGAGCTAGGATAAGCAATATGAAAAACAAGATATATCCTAACAAAGAGATATAGGCAATGTATGAGCAAGGATATATAAACAACACAAGGGTAAACAATTTAAACAAGATAGTGGATGATATAGAAATGAGCAATGCACAACGGCGATATAAGATATGAACATAAATATGAATGAACGCCAAAGCACACTCAAACAAGCAATATGATCACGGAGTTCGGACCTTTCATCCTACGTCTCCGCTCCCCACTCCCGGGGAGAAATCCACTATCAACCGGGTTTTCTACGTTCACCCGAATAACGTTTACACCTCACACTCGGTTTTCTAGCTAACCGAAAACTTTACAATCAACACACTATTGTAATCCCACTAAGTGTTGGACCTAGCCGTGTCCCCCTCAAGTGCTCGGTTACACCCTCTCCCTAGGCTCGTCAACCGACGCCACTCCTCTTGGGACGATCCCCGACTCTCACCACACACTCCTCACTCGGTGTACAAGTGTATTACAAAGTGAATCTCACAATAAGCACAATATAACAAATGATTGTTCTCAACTATGGATGAGAACACAATGAAAGCACAACTCAAAGTTACAATCTCTCACCACCCAACTATACTATGTATGTAAATACTAAAAGCTCAATGTGGTTGTGTGTAACAATGAGTGATATAAAATCAAAACTAAACTCAATATAAAACTAGCTTTAATAGAAATGATAATTAACAAATAATTATAAGTAAAAAGCTAGAGTTGAGTTTAGGAAAACTTCTCTAGATCAAGATGAAGAGATGGAGATTTGAGGCCCAAACAATAAGATAATCTCCTCCACTTGTGAAAGCTAAAACTGCTTTAAACCAAACCCTTAAACAAGCTTAAACAAGCTTAAACTCTTTTTAAAACCCTTATTTAAAAACTTCTTAGCTATTTTAAAACTGAGGTATAAGGGGGGTATTTATAGCCTCCCAATACCTCAAACAAAAGCCCAAACCAAAAGACCAAAAACCCCTCCAACGGATACAAAAAAATAGCCGTTATGGGCATTTTGGGAGCTAGGCGGTCGACCGACCTTTTTTTCGGTCGACCGCTCACACTGTACAAACCTGAAAAAGTTCCAGAGACATTTCCGGTCGACCGGAGTTACTGTAGCAGTGCACAGCTATTTTGTAAAATCAATTTAAAATAGTAAATGAACTCTAAAATTTATGAAATTTTGTGGGAATGTTCTAGACATGTAGAATAACATGTCAAAGAAAGAATTTCTGAAATATTATTTCCCAGTTGAGAGAAATAAATATTTGAATACAAATTTATAGTTTCTGAAAAACTGTTAACATATACGATTTTGTAAAATCAATTGGCACAGTAAATCAACTCCAAAAATAGTAAAAACTGGAGAAAAGTTTCTAAACATGTAGATAAACATGTCAGAAATGTTTCAAATATCACTTCCCATTTGCAAAAACTCATCAGTTTTGTAAAACATGCACGAACATGTGCACGAACGAAAACGTGAATTTGTAAATTCCTTTAAACATAACAAATCAATTCCAAACTTGATGAAACTTTGAGAAATATTTAAAAATGATATTTTGAACATGTTACAAAAAGAATTTTCCAATTTGCATTTCCCAATTGTGAAATCTCATTATTTTGCAAAAGTGTTCAAAACATGAAAAAAGTAATATACATGAAGTTTGATGTTTTGACATAAACAATGTTTTGAAACTTTGCACAATGATTATATAGACTTGATAAAATATGTATATGATGATTGTTAAGTCTATAAACTGAGAATACAATATTTGAGCTTAGAAACCAAATACGTGTGTGTATATGATATTGAGCTTAGAGTATCTAACACACATAATATAAAACCTAAACTAAATATACCAAAGCTTGATCTTGATCTTCAATAGGCTTGACTTGATATATTTGCGGATGAAGCTTGAACTCGATCTTTAACTTGAATTGCATAAGCTTCACCGACATTCCGCCAACCTCCTTTGGATGATGTAAGAACGATTGAAACAGGAGGAGGGGAAGGAATATTGAACAAGAGAAGGGAATTTGGATTCAAAGCTAGAAGAAACCAAAAATCTACCAAGACGAGCAATAACAGGAGGAGATCTCATGTTACACAAAGTAAACTTTCTGCCATTAAGAGGGAGGTTCATAGAAAAAAGGAATTAATAAAATTTTTGAAAAGTTTCATGTCATTGCTAGATCCTGATCTACCGCTTCTTTCATTAGCATGTAGAGTAATATTAAAATCCCCAAAAAGAGACAAAGGCAAGGGAAACTTAAGACTAATTTTCTTTAATTCCTACCAACAAACCACCTTCTCATCTTAGTAGTCGACTATAATTCCTAGTAGTCGACTACTCTGTATTTTTACAGAATCAAGAAATTTTTCTAAGTCTTAAGTAGTCGACTACATTGTGTATTAGTCGACTACATTGTTATTTGACAGAAAATTGAAATTATGTCTATGGCATGAGTAGTCGACTACTATTGTCAATAGTCGACTATACTGTCAAATGACAGAAACTTAATATTTTGATTAGTGTACATGTAGTCAACTACAAATCTTATTAGTCGACTACTAAGGGGTAAAAATGATATGAATAAAGTATTTTGAGACTCATTCTTTAACTATAAACTCTAATGGTTAACATAGGGGATTTCTATTGTTAACCAATACACTAAGCATGTGTTAGTGTGTTCTAAACACTATGTGTGTGTATGTGTTGTGAGTGATCAAGGTTTGTACAATAATTCTAAGTAAAGAAAATGTAAAATTTATATTGTATATGTTTAAGCACTCCATCTTCTTTACTTCATACTGCCTTGAGCTCGTCTTGCACTTTTATTCACATATCTTGAGCTTATTTGAAGTTGATATCTGCATTGATATGTTAGTGTACAATAATACACATAGAGAATAAATTATTATCATCAAAACTATATCTTGGGGACATGATATCCAACATTCTCCCCCTTTTTGATGATGACAAATAATTTATACACATGTAAGTATATAACAAAAGAAATAAATATTTATACGCATTATATACTTACTCCCCCTACAAAAAAGCATATTAGAGTCTACAATTCAAGTCTATATCATATAATAGTATAACATTCTAATACCATTCTCACCCTTTGTCATTAACAAAAAGAATTGAATATATATCCTAAACATGCAATTATTTCCTCTTCATGAGCTAATACTTCAAAAAGATCATCCAAATTATGAACGTAGTCCATTACTTCACCCATCCAAATTGGAAGGCAAAGACTTCCCATAAAGACCAAAAGTTTGATGATTTCTATTGTCACAATCTGTTTAGAATATATATAGCTCATGAACACCAATATATAGAATTTTTTTTAACACGCTAAGCATGATAATACTAAGTATGATAACATAACACATTAAGCATGAGAGGACTAAACAACATAGTAGCAACATAAAAACTTAGTAGCAACTTACAACGCATTACACAAATCTTAAACACACCAAACAACTAGCACATAGTTTTTGACACATAATTCAATAAACAAACAAACTAAAGACTTAATTGCTTTGTTGACATAATTAAACACAAACTGAAACTAGTCCAAGTGCTATATGATGCATGCAAAGTCTTATAACTTGAAGGTCCTGGTAGAGGTTGATTTCCTTGGAAATACGCACTAAGCTTCGTATTCAATTCAATGTATCAAACTTCATATCCAAGATATTAATCTTCATATCCAAACTTTCAAACTTGCTATTTAACTCTTCTTGATTCTTCAAAATGCATGAGTTCAGAGAATATAGTGCTCATTGTCCAATCTCCAACTCAAGAATACGAGCAGACAAAGTGTTATATTGTGCATTAGAAAAGCACGAAGGTTCAGTTTGCATAGGTGGTGGAATGTTGTTTGAAGAGGGTCCAGCTTCATGAGAGGGTTGTGGTATGTCTTGGGAATTTGGTTCTTGTGTAGGCTTATCTTGGTGAATTTGAAAGTTAGTTAATTTCATCCAAGTCAAGGCATTGGAATCAAAGAGCTCGATGGATTAGATCATAGAATGTTTAGTTTCGAGTTTGACATGAAATGCCTCAAAAACTCTTGTAAGAAAAGCACCAAAAGGAAGATATCCCTTAGGTAAAACTAAAAGATTTTCATAATAAACCTTAGCCCAATTTACTTTAATATTAGCAATAATAGCATATAGGGCCTTGGCTAAGTCAAGTGATATAAAATAAAAACTCCCCGTTTTTGGAAATAAATTATAGGAAAGAATTCTGGCGATAAACCTAGGGATAGGCCTAAGTTTATTGGAGTGATTAAGTGGTTTGCCATGTCCGGGAAGGAAAATATGATTTGAAAGCAAATTTTCATCCATCATTTGGATACTTGGAAGACTAACACCTTGATAAGGAATTATAAAAATTTTTCCTAGTTTCTTACGAGTTAAATTAATTTTAACTCCTTTCACAAGAGTGTTAAGAACATTTGATTGTCGACCAGTTTCAAGTCTAGTGATATTGATGTAAAATAGTTGGACAAAAAGAGGATAATGTGATTGTTTATTTTCAGAGGAAAATAGATCTTACAGTCCAATATTTGCAAAATAATCACTGAAATTGTGAGTGATAAAGTCATAAAATTTAACGAATCGATCGGGTAGTATTTTGAAAGTTTGGAATTCTTTGAATTAAGGCAGCAAAGTAGGATCATTTAGATATATTGAATAGTCTTCCACAATATTAGAAGGACCAGATCTAGTCCTCTTTGATCTAGACATGATATAAGTTCGAAATTTGAAAAAGATCAAGAGAAGAAAACTTACCAAACTGTTTAAACCCTAGTTGATGGTAGTAGTCGGCTAATTTGAAGTTGTAGTCAACTACTATGATTGGAAAACTCAAGAAACATAAGGAATTTGATGAAAATTTTGAGAAAAAAATAAAAAAGAGAGGATGTCCTAACCTTGAATCGGATGAACTAAAGAGGGGGAGGGGTTTCCTATCGGTTTTGGAAATGTGAGAGAGTGGGTAGTTTTGATTTAGGGTAGTTTTCTTATGTAAAAGTTCAATGGCTTAGATTAAATAAAAAAAAATCAATGAATGAATATTATTTGATCTTAAAAGAAGCAGATTTAAAGCTAGGATTGATCTGATAAATAATGAATGGTTGAGATCAATTTGACTTAAGTTTAATGTGTATTGAGTTTTGGGTTTGGTGGGTAAAGGATCCAATAAGCTAAAAAACTATAAATGTGAAATTGCCAGTGTAAGTAGTCGACTATACTATAATGTAGTCGACTACACTGCAGTTGACAGAGTTCTATAAATTTGTGTTGGACTCAGATTAGTCGACTACTCCTCCTATTAGTCGACTACTAAGAAAATGACAGAATGTGGTATATGCAATGCATATGCATATAGTCGACTACTAACCTAATTAGTCAACTATTAAGGATGTGTATTCATATGTATTGATTTTAAAAATCAATTTAAATCTTCAATTGAACATATACCTAATTCCCTTCTTAATTTAACATAAATTTCTTTTTTTAATGGTTTTGTTAGTATATTTGTAATTTGTTTATCAGTAGATATAAATTCTGATGAAATATCACCTTTAAGCACATGATCATGTAAGAAATGATGTCTGATATCAATATGTTTTGTATGTGAATATTGAATAGGATTTTTAGATAAATTAATGGTACTAGAATTGTCACACATTATGGAGGATGTGGGACAAACTATACCATAATCAGATAATATTTGTTTCATCCATAGAACTTGTGTACATACAAAACTTACAATAATATATTCTGCTTCAGTTATTGATAATGATACTTGATTTTGCTCTTTACTAAATCACGATACAAGTAAATATCCTAAAAAGTGACATGTACCACTTGTACTTTTCCTATCGGATTTGCACCCGGCAAAATCAACATCACTATATGATATTAAATCAAATATGCTATTCTTAGGATAAAATAAACCATAATCTGTAGTATCTTTAAGATATCTAAAAATTCTTTTCACCGCTTTAAGGTGTGACTCTTTAGGATTAGATTGAAATCTAGCACATAAACAAACACTAAACATAATATCGGGTCTACTAGCAGTAATGTAAAGAAGTGATCCAATCATACATCGATAAAGTTTTTGATCAATATTCTTACCATTCTCATCTTTGTCAAGTGATGTAGTTGTACTTATTGGTGTTGGTTTGCTAGTAGTGTTGTCCAATCCAAAGCGTTTGAGTAATTCTTTAGCATATTTACTTTGCTTGATGAAAATTTATTCCTTTAATTGTTTGATTTGAAGTCCAAGGAAAAAGTTGAGTTCACCCATGTGACTCATTTCAAATTCATCATGCATAGTCTTAGCAAATTCTTGACAAAGATCATCTTTAGTAGAACCAAATATAATATTATCTACATTTATTTGAATAATAATATATCTTTTTTTATTTTCTTAATAAATAGCGTAGAATCAACTTTCCCAATTTCAAATTCGGAAGTTAAAAGAATGTTCTTTAGTCTATCATACCAAGCACGAGGTGCTTGTTTAAGACCATATAAAGCTTTATTAAGTTTGAAAACATGGTTTGGAAAACTTTCATGTTCAAATTCAGGAGGTTGTTCTACAAAAACTTCTTCTTTAATAAAACTATTTAAAAAATATGCTTTTAATATCTATTTGATGTAATTTAAAATCCATAAAACATGCAAATGCAAGTAAAATTATTATAGATTCCAAATGATCAACCGGTACATAGGTTTCATCATAATCAATACATTCTTATTGATTATAACCTTGTGCAACCAATCTGGATCTGTTTCTAATAACTTGTCTAGATTCATCTATTTATTTTGAAATATCCATTTGGTTCCTATAATGTATTTATCTTGAGGTCTAGGTACACGATCCAAAATGTTATTTCTTGTAAATTGGTTGAGTTCCTCTTGCATAGCAATTATCCAAAATTCATCTTTACATGCTTTTTTATATTTTTAGGTTCTATTGTTGAAACAAATGCAACATGTGTAAATAAATTTAATTGTGATCTAGTTTGTACACCACGAGAAATATCACCTATGATTAAATCACGTGGATGATTTCTAACTTCTACATATGCTTTAGGTAAAACATTAGTATCATTAATATTATCATCAACAATAGGAGGTGATTGATTAACATAATAATCATCATCATGATTATTAGAATTTGAATTAGATTCATCAAAAGAAACAAGCAAGGATTCTTCTATTGTAGAAGTCTTTTTATTAAAAATTCTATAATCTTTACTATGCATAGAATAACCTATTAGAATCAAATTTGTCTAAGTTTTTATTTGTATTTAATATATAGCATTTACATCCAAATACTTTAAAATAAGAAACTTTAGGAATGCGATTGTAAAATAATTCAAAACTTGTTTTTTTTAAAATAGGTCTTAATAAAATTCTATTTTGAACATAACATGTAGTATTAATAGCTTCTGCCCAAAAACATTTTGGTAAATTAGACTCAACTAATATTGTTCTAGCACATTCTTGTAAAGTTTTATTTTTTCTTTCAACAACTCTATTTTGTTATGGAGTGTAAGAAAATAAAATCTCATGTGAAATACCATTTTTATTACAAAAATCAGAAAATAATTTATTTTCAAATTTACCATCATGATCACTTCTAATAGTGACAATAGTAATGAATTTTTGATTTTATATCTTTTTATAAAATATAAAAAACTCGTCAAAAGCATCATTTTTATGTTTTAAAAACATAACCCATGTATATCTTGAATAATCATCAACAATGACAAATGCATATCTACTTTCATTTAAAGATGTAATTATAGAAGGACGCAATAGATTCATATGTAATAATTCTAATTGTCTACTTGTAGAAACAACACCTTTAGATTTGAAAGAAGATTTATGCATTTTTCCTTGTTTACATGCGTCACAGAAATAATTTTTCTTATTTACAATTTTATGTAAGCTATTTACTAAATTATTTTTAGAAATATGTGAAATATTTTTTAAATTAATATTTTTTAAATTCTAATGGTCTACTTAGAAATACAGTTGCATCTTTAGATGATTCATTATTATAAGACATATATAATAAAAATTCATGGATAAAACATATATATCTTTCTTTCTAAAACCTTTTAAACAAGATATTTGTTAAATCATGATAATATATAAGACATGAATCTTTTTCAAATATGATTTTAAAATTCTTATCACATAGTTGACTTATAGTTAGAAGATTATATTTTAAACCATCTACTAATAAAACATTATCTATTATAGATTTGTCAATGTTATCTACTGTTCCAATACCTATTACTTGACCTTTGTTTTTGTCTCTAATTGTAACTGTGCCTCCTTCTTTGTATTGAATTGAAGATAATATTTGAGAGTTTCCGGTCAAGTGTTTGGAACATCCACTATCTAGTATCCACTTTTCTTTTTGAGGTACTTCATCTTGTGCCATGAAGCACATGTGAGCAGATTCTTCTCTTTCTTCTTCTTCATCAGAAGAGGATGAATCGTCGCTATCATCCTAAGTCACCGCCAAAGCCTTCTTCTTCTTCTTCTTCTTGAAGTTGTTAGAGTTGTTGGAATTTGTGAACTTTGACTTTTACTTGAGTAGCGGACAATCCTTCTTTTTGTGACCTGGCTTATTACAATTGAAACACAAAGAAGAGTCATTCGTATTCTTATATTTATTTGATTTGAACTTACCTTTCTTAAGAAATCATTTGAATTCTTAGTATTCATTACAATATCCTCATCATCTTTGTCAGATTCATCGGTGTCGGAGGATGCATTGAAGGCAAGTATCTTCTTCTACTTTGGTTTGTCATCCTTCTTTCTATCTTCAATTTGAACTTCATATGTTATCAAATTCCCAATATGATTTTCTACAATGAGAGATTGATAGATCGTTGGCTTCTTCAATCGCCGTAGTCTTCTTCTACTATTCCGGAGTTAGTGCTCTTAGGATTTTTCTTACCATCTCAACTTGAGTATATTCTTTGCCAAGTCCAATCAAGGAGTTAGTAATATCTATAAACCTTGTGAACATCTTCAAGATGGATTCATTCTCTTTCATCTTAAATAGTTCAAATCTGTGAACAAGAACAAAAATTTTTGTTTCTTTAACTTTGTTAGTTCCTTCATGTGTTACCTCAATAGTGTGCCAAATTTGATGTGCTGATGTAGAGATAGACACTCGATTGAATTCGTTCTTGTCCAAGGCACAAAACAGTGCATTCATCACCTTAGAGTCAAGATTTACATTTGTCCTTTAAACAACTGTCTAGTCAGTGCAAGGAGTGGTAGACTTTGTAAATTCCGTCTCTATAATGTTCCATAGATCATAGCTAAGAGATTGGAGGTAAATATTCATCCGACACTTCTAATAGTTGTGGTTTGTGTCGTCAAAGAGAGGTGGTTGTTGTGTGGAATGTCCCTCTTTGAATCGTGATGTATTTATTATACTTGATGATGCCATCCTTCACCTTGCTCTGATACCAAGCGTAGGATCTGATCTAATATAAACTAAAAGGGGGGGTGGGGGGGGGGTGAATAGTATTTCTTTTAAAAATAATGCAAAGTAGATTATAAATTGCAAGAAAGATAGCAACAATCATATAAATTTGCAATCACAAACACAAGCTTTTATACTGGTTCCACCTTTCCGGTATACATCCATTCCCCAAGCAAATCCCGTTTGAGAGTTTCACTATGATTTTGAAAACTATTACAAAACCTAAAAGCAAACCTGACCAATTTGCAAGACTATGCAAATTGCACATAATCTCTTCACCAAGAGATCACAACTCTCACACCCGAGAGAACTTTCCTTGAATTAACAAAAAAATTCCTATAAGCCTTGAATATGTAGTGATGTGTACCAGTGTCTTTAGGAATGTTTTTAATTTCTGGAAATTATTTTAATACTTTGTATATGGGATGAAGATCAAAGGTTATGCCAGTTTTCACTTTTCTTAATACTTAGGCAAAAATCTGAATTTTAGAACTCTTGAGAATGTACAAATGTTAAAGGTTATAGATAGGAATCAATGGTGCAAATTTCTGAACTTATAACCTACTTATAGCCCTTGAAAAGATAAGTTTTTAAAGCCAATTAACGGATCAAAAATGGCTATAAACAGTCACAAATTCAAACTTGAAATGTAAGAAAAACTATCTTTGTAGTCGACTATAACTCCTAGTAGTCGACTACACTGAGTTCAAACAGACTCTGTGATGTCAAAATTTTTCTTAGTAGTCGACTACTCTAGTCATTAGTCGACTACACTGTAATAACAGAAAGCCTAGAATTCAGATTCAAAGCTTAGTAGTCAACTATACTGTCTAGTAGTCAACTACATTGTAATCAACAGAAAGTTTAGAATTCTGGAATGACTCTTAGTAGTCGACTATAATTCCTAGTAGTTGACTACTCTATATTTTTACAGAATCTGGAAATTTATCCAAGTCTTAAGTAGTGACTACACTGTATATTAGTCGACTACACTGTTATATGACAAAAACTTAAAATTATGTCTAAGGCATGAGTAGTCGACTACTATTGTCAATAGTTGACTACACTGTTAAATGACAGAAACTTAATATTTTGATTAGTGTGCATGTGTAGGCATCAAAAATTACCTACAGGCTCTCGTACGTAGCTCAAAGTAGAGAGAATACGATAAACATTACTATCCGAGTCAGAGAAGCTTAATTGACATCGATGAGCGTATGAATCAAGTCGACGAACCGTGTGAAGCAACTCTTGTATCCCGTCTACTCCATGTATGATTCAACCATGGGAGCCTGTAGATCTCCTCATCGGCTTTCATACGCACTTTGAATCGTGCAATTCTGAGTTCAGACGACGAAGATATGGCGAAAACAGACGGGACGCACGAAACAATGCCCCAGGCCTTAGCGGAGACACCGCGAGTGTCTCGGCCAAGGTGTCTCGGCCATAGCCGAGACACCCATGGTGTCTTGGCCGTGCCCTAGATGCCGCGGGTATCCGCAGGCTCCAAAAAGCCGTTTTACGTAGTTTTGAGCCAATTTTAAACTATTAACCACCTGGATTTGTTTCAACTGAGCTAATATCATCTAAGAATGTGATAAAGTGGTTACAACTGAGGATAAGATTAAATTGTTCGTTCTTATCTGATAATAGGGCTCCTGAAGCCTATAAATACAGCCATAGGGCCTTCATTTGCACAGATCTAAAATTCTCGAGCCTCGGCGAAGCCCTGCTGAATTGGAGACTAAAGGAGCACGAATTTCAGAGAGGAGGAGAAGATCAGATCGAGTTCTTTAGCATAAAGAAGAAGAGTTCATCAAATCTATAATTCCCGATTCCTTCCCTTGAGATCCTACCTAGCTGTGATCTCGAGAAGAGTGGTTATCTCGTTGTTGTCGAGATAATCGCTACGGTTTCTTAATTCCTTCATGAATCAACAAAACTTCAGATTGATCTGATCGCTTAGTAGTCCACGGATATTAACGTCCCTGGAACAGGAAAAGATCCCACGCAAACAGCAGGTGAAAACATTCGATGTGTTTGTTTTGACGAGAGTTGTAATTTTTTATTTTTATTATGTAAGAGTCTTATAAAAAGATTATCTTTTTATTTTTATTGTAACGATTGAAGTTGTAATGAATACCTCAATGAAGATGTCAACTTTCACCCCAAACAAGCTGGCGACCACAGTGGGAGTCAACATCCTCGCTGTCGAGACTGTCGTGCTACAGCCGTCGACCAAGATTTCTGTGGATGAAGAGGTCAAATACGAGTTTGACCAATAGAAATTTGAAGAGTACGTCTCCTCCTCCTCCTCTAGACCGTCTTCTCCTTGCAAGCACAGGAAGATCGCTTCCCTCAAGAATGTTCGTTGGTCTTCAGATCTGAAGATTCGGGGTGATAATCTTCACCAAGTTGCTGCTGAAGGCTTCTCCCTGACACTTAAGAAGGTCGGATCTGATGTTTGTGACAACTCCTCAAAGGTCAAGGAGTTGCTCGTCAAAGACGCACTGTTGTTGATGAAAAGGGCTTGTCAAAGGTGTCGTCAACATCTCTCCCGCTAATTCACCAAGGCTTTGGATCAGGTGGATGGACTCTGGAGTTCAGAAAGCGCCAAGTGGCTAAGCCGCCGCGACAACTAGCATCGGGGTCCTCCTCCCAACCGTCAACTGACAAATGGGTTCGTGTTAAACGAACCCATTCTACTCTCGAGGAGTGCATCCAGAAGCATCGCGCACTTCTTACACACGCCCGGATCATTGTGCATAAAGCACAAGAATTAGAAAAAGAAGAGGTGTTCAAAAGGCCACCAAGATCTAAGCAGGTTTGGATGCCGAAGGCCAAGTCAGTGCTTCTACCCGACAAGAGACATCATTCGTGTCTCTCGCTCGACTCCAGATCCAAAGCTGGTTCCCAGCTTTCGTCAAGTTCAGATCTCGCTCCTTCTAATCCCGCACCTCCAGTGAAGCTCCGTGATAGCATGGACATATCCAAAGGCAAGAAAACAATGGCGAACCACCTAGGTCCTTTGCACAAAGATCAAGGAAAGGTTCTCGTTAGAGAACACTTTGGCCCAGTGAAGGAATCCTGAGCAACCATCCAGACTGGGGGTTGTACGCGACCTCCTAACAAGCTGATTCTCGTGACCACCTTTAGGCTTCAAAAAATGCCTATAGGTTCCAGTACGTAGCTCTAGATGAAGAGGAGATGATGAACGAGTCAAAGAGGATTATATGATGTCGAAAAGCATATGAAGTGAGTCGACTAACCGTATGAAATAACGGAACAGTAGAATAACGAAGATACGATCCGATCGGAAGTTACGTTTCAACCGCAAAGGATGAAATGTCACTTGTATCTTACTCATCCTATGGGTGTCTCACCAATGGATCCTCGTTAGCTTTGCAATGCATCTTGGATCAACTCATTTCGAGATCGTATGAGAGAGATAAAGCCAAAATACTAAAGACAGTACAAACTATCTCGGAATTCTGAGACAGTGTTTGTGTCTCGGAGAAGAATGAAGATTTTAGCCATGATTAGATTCGAATATTAAGAATCTTAAAAGACAAATGTTCTTAGAGATCCTTGTTAGATTTATAATGCATCTTAGATCAACTCATTCCGAGGTTGAACGAGGGAGTGAGAGACAAAACACTCGAGACAGTCTAGACTGTTTCGAACCTTTGAGATACCAATTATATCTTGCATATTTTGACTATGATACAATTCGAATCTAAAGAATCATAAAAGATAAAAGTTGTAGATCTCTTTGTCATATTTTCAACGCATCTTTAATCATCTCATTCTGAGGACAGACGAAAGAGTTAAGACTAAAATTCCTGAGACAGTCCAAGCTGTCTCGGACATGTGCGAGAAAGTCGAAGTGACTCGCACCCAAGTCAGCTCCCGACATATTTTCTAATAATATTAGCTTCTTTAACTCCTTGGGGTCATCCATAAACATGTGGGGTTATTCTTAAATATGTGGAAGCTGTTACATAACCGAAAACCCACCTAAACGGATAATAACGGTTGTTCTTCGATCCTATCCACAAATACAACATTCCTATCCACAAACACAACATTTAAAACCTATAAATACACCCCTAGGACCCTTATAAAGGTAGATCTGAAGGGAGCCATGAATTTTAGAGGATCTAGGGTGAGGTTCTGACGAATTTTAGAGAGGCTAGCAGATTCTTGCGAATCCCGGCATAAAGAAGGAGCAATTCGAAGGATCTGGAATTCTCGAGCCTTGGTGAAGCCCTGCTGAATCAGAGACTGAGGAGCACGAATTTCAGAGTGGAGGAGGAGATCAGATCGAGTTCTTTGTCATAAGGAAAAGGAGTTTCTCAGATCCATAGCCCGGTTCCTTCCCTTGAGATCGTAGCTGCGATCTCGAGAAGAGTGGTTATCTCGCTGTTGCCGAGATAATTACTTTAGTTTCTTGACTACTTCACGAATCAACAAAACTCCAGATTGATCTGATCGCTTGGTAGTCCATAGATATTTACGTCCCCGGCACAGGCAAAGAACCCAACTTTTGACCTAAATAAACTGGCGATCACAGTGGAGCCAACAGCCTTGCTGCCAAGGCTATCGTGCCGCAACCGGCGATCAAGATCCCGGTGAACGAAGAGGTCGAATACGAATTCGACTAGTAGAAATTTATCGAGTATATCTCTTCCTCCTCCTCCACATCCTCCTCTCCTCGCAAACGCACGAAGGCCTTCTCTTCCGGAAAAGCTCACTGGACTTCGGGCATGAAGATCCAAGATTCCCTCGCCGCCGATGCACTTACACCTCGCGACACCCCTCCAATGTCCAACGAGGTCGAAGCTATAGACCGAGGCCTCCCCTCCATCAAAGGTTTAGTTGTTAAAGGCACGTCGACTCTATCAAAGAGAGCACGCCAAAGGCAACGCCAACGCCTTGCACGTCAACTTGCTAAGGCTTTGGATCCAATGGACGGGATCCACTATAATATGGATCTAAAATCTAGAAAGCGCTAAGAACCACAATGGCGATCGAGCAACCCCTCCTCTAAAGTAGAAAATAATGAATGGCTCCACGTTAAAAGGACCCGCTCTACCCTTGAGGAGCGAATCCAGAAGCACCACGCATTGCTTGCGCACGCCCGAGTCCTTGTATGAAAAGCACAAGAATTATAAAAAGAAGAGGTGTTCAAAAGGCCACCAAGATATAAGCTGGTTTGGGTGCTGAAGGTCAAGTTAGTGCTTCTACCCGACAAGAGACACCAGTCGTGTCTCTTGCTCGATTCCAGATCCAAAGATGGTTCACAGCTTTCGTCAAGTTCAGATCTCGCTCCTTCTAATCCCGCACCTCTGGTGAAGCTCCGCGATAGTATGTACATATCTAAAGGCAAGAAAATAATGGTGAACCGCCTAGGTCCTTTGCATGAAGATCAAGGCAAGGTTCCCGTTAGAGAACGCTTGGGCCAAGTGAATGAACTCCGAATAACTCATCGAGCTGGGGGTCACACACGCTTTTGAAATAAAGCTTCCTATAATGGGAAAACCCTATTATTGACTGCCTCGGACTGCATGTCGAAGTGCAAGAGCCTGTTGAGGTCCCGTGCTTACAAAGACGTAACTCCAAACGTGTGACTCTTAAAAATGCTAGCAAAGTGTTATATCCCCAGAAGGAAACATATTCGTCTGATGATGATAACGTTATACCTGGGAGTTTTGCCAACACATGATAGGATGCTCCAACAATCATGCCGATGAGTTGTACTATTGGGCTGGGGGTACAAACAAATCTCAAAAGAGAAATACCCGGAAAGCGGACTTTCACTATCCGTGTACCAAAATTACTCGGGCAGAATTATTAGAATGTAATTGCCCTAAGACCGCTCACAGAGAGACTCCGTATTCTAAAGGCTTTCCCCTGAAGCGTTGAAACCATGGTTGATAGGGGGTAAGTCAAGGCGTTTCTGTAAAAGAAAGTCAACCGATCAATATAACGAATTCCCTGAAGTCATTATCAACAAGGTTGACAGAGGAAAGTCTGCGATTGTTTCAAACGACTCTAATCCTGACTTTTCTCTGGGAAAAAAGTCAATTTAGGAATAGCCCAACAGATGTCTTGGATTCAACTAGAAGCCATCAAACATACCATTGACCCAAGGATGCACGAAGGACTGTCTTCAGAGGACGAACTTTCAGATCTTGCTCCGCAATTGTCTCCGACGACACAATGTTTAGCGTGAGACAAGCTCGGGAAGTGTTCATGATTAACACCAAGAAAATAACCAAAATCATCGAGGATACTTTGGCTAAGCAAAAAGAGAACTTCAAGCTTGAATTAGAAATGACCATGATGCGGATGAAGGAAGAACATGACCAACAGATTCGGGTTCTGTCCAATCAACTTGGTGAATCCAGTCATTGCAACATTACTAACCAAGTAGGTAGCGATTCAGATGTGGATGAACATCTCAATTTTGATAACCCTCCTGCTGACCAGAACACTAGGGGTGGCCCCATTAAAGACAACGACGCTAGGTGTGGTCCCACCGAAGATGATAATGTCGGGGGTGGCCGTGTTGTGTTAGACCCTAGAGGGGGGTGATTAGGGTCTTATGCTAATCTAATCCGATTAAATGCCAATTAAAACTAATTAATAAGTTATCCTAGCAAGTATGAAATACAACAATGTATATGAGCTAGGATAAGCAATATGAACAATGAGATATATCCTATATGATGAATATATATATGCAATGATATATATGAGATATATCCTATATGATGAATATATATATGCAATGATATATATAAACTAACACAAGGGGTAAACAATTTAAATAAGATAGTGGATGATATAGATAATGAGCTAATGACAATGGCGATATAAGATATGAACATAAAAATGAATGAACGCCAAAGCACACTCAAACAAGCAATATGATCACGGAGTTCGGACCTTCCGTCCTACGTATCCGCTGCCCACTCTCGGGGAGAAATCCACCAACACAATCCGGTTTGCACAACCGGGTTTTCTACGTTCACCCGAACAACGTTTACACCTCACAATACAATCACTATGTAATCACACCTCACACACTAAGTGTTGGTCCTAGCCCGTGTCCTCCTCCTCAAGTGCTCGGTTACAACCTCTCCCTAGGCCCTTCAACCGACGCCACTCCTCTTGGGACGATCCCCGACTCTCACCACACACTTCTCACTCGGTGTACAAGTGTATTACAAAGTGATTCTCATGATAAGCACAAATTAACAAATGATTGTTCTCTCTAACAAGGTGAGAACTCAATTAAGCACAACTCTTAGTCACAAACCCACAACCCCAAATTACACTATGAATGTAAATACAATAAGCTCAATAGGTTGTGTGAGAACAAAGAGTATTAATAAAACAATTAAACTAAACTCAATATAAAATCTAGCTTATGAAATTATAATAAAAATAATAAATTGCTAGATGAGTTTAGAAACACTTCTCTAAAGATGACAAGAGAGTAGGAGAAGAGTGAATGCTCAAACACCAAAGGATGATCTCCACTTGCTCTTGTGAAATTTGATTCACAAATCAAACTCTTGTAAATGCTTAAAAGCTTTTTAAACAAACACTAAACCCTTAAACAAAACTTGTAAACCTCTTAAAAACTTTTCTCTTGTTGTTCTTGTTAGATGGGAGAGGTAAATGCAATGGGGTATTTATAACAACCCAAGACATCAGCCAAAACCCCAAGGAAATGACCAAAAACCCAAAAACAAACAAAACAGAAAACTAGCTGTTACTGTGCAACGGCTCTCTGATAAGTCGACTTGGAGTCGACTTATGACATATACAGTTTTTGGCAGATGCTGAAAATTATGCGTATCTGGATTTGTAAAATCAGTTAAAAATAGTAAATCAACTCTAAACATTATGAAATTTTGAGGGATGTTTCTAAACATGTAAATAAACATTTTACAAAAATAATTTCTGAAATATCACTTCTCATTTGTGAGAAATGAATATTTGAATACAGATATTTCAGATTCTAAAAACTGCTGAAACACCCGATTTTCTAAAATCAATTTGACACAGTAAATTAACTCCAAAAATTATAAAATTTTTAGGGAAGCTTCTAAACGTGTATATTTGAACACAAATTTACAGTTTCTGAAAAACTGTTAACATATACGATTTTGTAAAATCAATTAGGCACAGTAAATCAACTCTAAAAATAGTAAAATTTTGAGGAAAGTTTCTAAACATGTAGATAAACATGTCAGAGAAAGAATTTTTCAAATATCACTTCCCATTTGCGAAAACTCATCAGTTTTGTAAAACATGCACGAACATGTGCACGAACGAAAACATGATTTTGTAAATTCCATTAAACATAACAAATCAATTCTAAACTTGATGAAACTTTGCGAAATGTTTGTAAACATGAAAACAAACATGTTAGAAAAAGAATTTCTCAAATTAAATTTTTATTTGTGAAAACTCATGTATTTTGCAAGTGTGTCCAAAGCATGAAACTCAAAACCATGCATGTATATATATAACTATATATATACATAGAAACCAAATACGTGTGTGTATATGATATTGAGCTTAAGGTACTTAACACACATAATATAAAATCTAAACTAGATTACCCAAGCTTGATCTTGATCTTCATTGTAGCTCAACTTGGTACACATGCGGATGAAGCTTGAACTTGATCTTTAACTTTGAATTGTGTAGGCTTCACTCCACTATTCCGCCAACCTCCATTGGATATGATCGTTGAAGCTCTATTCCATCCATCCTCCAACTACGTTGTTTGTCTACAAAACATAGGAATGCACAAACACTAGACAAACAACATTAGTAATAAATTGTTTGTTAAACATCATCAAAACAAGAAGGCCAACAATCTCCCCCTTTTTGATGATGACAAACAATTTACAAAAAGAAGTATATGCATGAAGTAAATGAACATATACAAGATAATAACTCACATGCATATAAACAAACAAGATAGATATACTCACAATATTTCCCCCCCTTTGACAACATCAAAAAGGGAACAAAAGAATTAAGAGAGCGAAAGCTCCCCCTATCAATAAGCATGGGTGAGTATAACACATAAAAAGATATAGGGATTGCTCCCCCTATCAAAATGCCTCATGAATGTATAAAATGAATGCTAAGGC
>NC_033800.1:77438450-77449679 GCF_001876935.1 Asparagus officinalis
GAAATCATAAATCAAAGTTTAAATCATAAAACCAAATCATCATTGATTTTCAAAAATCAAGAGAGGTAATTATATCTAGCTCTTGAGCTAGTATCAACCCATATGAACATTTTTAGCACCCGGTAAACAATGTTTGGGAATAAACAAAACACAATTTTGGAGGGTTATATAAGTACAAACCTCTCATCAAAACAAAACAAATAATCATGAAAACAAAAGATTTTATCAATTATAAATTTATTTTCATAATCAAAATATTTTAAGACATAATTTTAAAACCAAGAAAGGAAAAAATAAGAACACTAAAATTCTTGGTTTAAAGTTTAAATTTGTTTTGGTACTCAAGAACTCTTGGTACCAAAAGATTTAGGGACATGACCCCTATCATTTAAGCTCAAAGCCTTAGGGTTATGAACCCTCTTAGGCATATATCGTGCACTAACTCGGTCAAAGCAATATTTACTCAAAACATGGTCAAAACAATATTCATTCAAATGACCCTTCCGATTGCAATTTGTGCAATGAAAGAGATCCATTTGTTTTTGTGGACCATTAGCTCGTGCACGGGAATCATTTGCAAATAAAGATTTTCTTTTAAAATTATTTTGCAAATGAGAAACATTATTAAACAAAGGTGGTCTTTTTGGAGCAAATTGCAAATTTGAAGCATTTTGCAAATCAAAACAAAATTTAGCAAGATGTCCAATCCTACCACAAACATCACATTTGTAAACATGTGGTCTACTATAAACATTTGGCAAATGAGACTATTCGTCCAAATGACCAAAACGACCACAAAACTCACATTTGTACATATGGGCATGTTTATGATGATCTATACGTGTGTGTACATGTGAGTGTGATGATGAAGCTTGATGGGATGCACAAACATGATTAATCTTGATGGGTTTTTGTGCATTATAACAAAATCTAGCAAGGTGGCCTTTACGACCGCAATTAGTGCATTTATAGACTTTGTTATACATGTGTGCATAGTATGTAGGTTTCTTAGAAGAGTTTGCATTAGACTTTGCACACAAGTCCATAAGTTTCTTGTTATTAACAATGCATGTGTTAAGAGTTGAATCTAAAGATGAAATGCAATTTTTAATATTGTTCAACTCATCATTAGGCATAGAAGCATTGTCAATAGAAGTAGAGCAAATATGATCATTTTTAAATGATGTAAATTTACTTCTAATAGACTCTACTTCTAACATGGCATCATTCTTCTCATGAATTAAGCTAGCAACATTGGAACTCAAGGTAATATGATCCAATTTTAATTTTTCATTATTTTCTTTAAGGATCACATTATCTTTAGCAATAGTATCAAATTTTGATGCTAGCAATTCATGATCGGATTTTAAATTAACATGCTTGCTTTTAAGATCAATGAAATTATTATGCAACTTAGTGTAGGCATGCATTAACCTATCATATGCACAAGCAAGTTCATCATTAGGTAAATCATTTATGCTTTCGAACTCGTAAACCTCACTAGGGCTATCGCCTAGTGGCCGTGTGCATGATGCTCCACATGAACTTGAAGCCGGATCCGCCAAAACTTGTTGGATCGCCTCCAAGTCCCCTTGATGTGCTTCAATTAATTTCCATAAGGTGTAAGCACTATCAACATGAACAAACTTGTTAGACATAGATGAGTTAAAAGCATTTAGCAAATATTCTAACAAAATATTGTTCATAGTAAACATACGATGATCATTTGTATTCCACTTGGATTTCTCCATAGTGGGCACAATATAGGCATCATCTATAATTTCCCATAAATAAAGTGTTTAGATTGAACAAAAAATTTAAATCTAATACACCATTGGGCATAAGGGAAATTATCAAACCTAGGAGCAATATTAATGGCAAAACCTAAACCATGCATATCCATAATATAAAAGGCAAGCAAGATACAAATAAAAGCTCAAAATTAGATTAGCACAATAAGCTAACTTGGATCTTTAACTCAAGGCGATTAGACCTTAAATCAAAGAGCACCAAGCTCTGATACCAATTGTTAGACCCTAGAGGGGGGTGATTAGGGTCTTATGCTAATCTAATCCGATTAAATGCCAATTAAAACTAATTAATAAGTTATCCTAGCAAGTATGAAATACAACAATGTATATGAGCTAGGATAAGCAATATAAACAATGAGATATATCCTATATGATGAATATATATATGCAAGGATATATATAAACTAACACAAGGGGTAAACAATTTAAACAAGATAGTGGATGATATAGATAATGAGCTAATGACAATGGCGATATAAGATATGAACATAAAAATGAATGAACGCCAAAGCACACTCAAACAAGCAATATGATCACGGAGTTCGGACCTTCCGTCCTACGTATCCGCTGCCCACTCTCGGGGAGAAATCCACTAACACAATCCGGTTTGGAAGCCAGAACTTCTTCTACACACTCGGTTTTCTAGCTAACCGAAAACTCTACAACTCACACTCTTGCAATCATACTCTACACCCACTAAGTGTTGGACCTAGCCGTGTCTCCCTCAAGTGCTCATTATAACCTCTCCCTAGGCACGTCAACCGACGCCACTCCTCTTGGATTCGACCCCGTCTCTCTAAGCACAATATAAATCAATTTGATTGTTCTCTAAACAAGGTGAGAACTCAATTAAGCACAACTCTTAGTCACAAACCCACAACCCCAAATTACACTATGAATGTAAATACAATAAGCTCAATAGGTTGTGTGTGAACGAAGAGTATTAATAAAACAATTAAACTAAACTCAATATAAAATCTAGCTTATGAAATTATAATCAAAATAATAAATTGCTAGATGAGTTTAGAAACACTTCTCTAAAGATGACAAGAGAGTAGGAGAAGAGTGAATGCTCAAACACCAAAGGATGATCTCCACTTGCTCTTGTGAAATTGAATTCACAAACTCAAACCCTCAATTGCTTAAAAGCTTCTTAAACCAAACTTAAACAAACACTAAACAAGTTTAAACCCTTGTTAAACTATTTTAAAACATTGTTAGAGATGACTTGAGAGTTGACAATGAGGGTATATATAGGAAGAGGAAATATCAGCAAAAAACCCAAACAAAATGACCAAAAGGCCCAAAACAGAAGTTCTACAACGGCTAGAAAAAATAGTCGTTGGGAGACCTGACAACGATTCGGTCGACCGAAAAAATGATTCGGTCGACCGACCCGAAAATCCGGTCGACCGCGAACAACCTTGAAAATCCAGAAAACAAGCGGAGCCATCATCGGTCGACCGGCGCGGTCGACCGATATAGAAATCGAAATTTCGGTCGACCGTACCGGTCGACCGACGACTCTCTGGAAAACTACTGAGAAATGATCATTTGACCGGTCGACCGTACCGGTCGACCGAAAACTGACATCCCAGAAAAACAAAGCTGATTTTAAAACACTATTTAAAAATATCAAATAAATTCTAAAAAATGTAAAACTTTGGGGAATGATTGTAGACATGATAATAAACATGCTACAATGACTGGTTATCAAAAAGGACTTACCAAATGAAAAATATCATCATTTTACAAACTAGTCCAAAACATGAAAATATGAGATACTTGAATTTTGATGTTTTGACATAAACCAACTTTTGAAACTTTGTGAAATATTTTTATAGACTTAGTAAAACATGTAACTATATATATGCATAGAAATATATATATATATATATATATAACTATATATATATATACGAAGAAACCAATAAAATGTGTGTATAGATATTGAGCTTAACGTATTAAACACACATAATATAAACCCTAAACTAAATTACCCAAGCTAGATCTTGATCTTCAATAAGCTCTTCTAGGTAATCTTTCGGATGAAGCTTTAACTTGGATCTTGAACTTTGAATAGCATGGCTTCACCGACATTCCGCCAACCTCCATTGGATATCATCGTTGAAGCTCTATTCCATCCATCCTCCAACAACGTTGTTTGTCTACAATACATAGGAATACACAAACACTAGACAAATAATATTAGTAGTAAATTGTTTGTAAATCATCATCAAAACAAGAAGGCCAACATGTTGTTCCTCTTAGAAATCGTCCAAAGCATGATACAGATGAGGACGAGAAGATGAAAGACCTTGAGAGCAATATCAACGCTCTGATGTTTGCTCGAGAGGTGAAGAAGATCAGTATTCCGTGTCCTTACCCAAGAGAGTGGGAGTCGATCCCGTATCCGGTGAAGTTCAACATGATCAACTTCACGCCGTTCGACGGGAAAGGCTTGCCCACTCAACATCTAATCTACTTCAAGTCCCACTTGGGCATGATCTCCGACAATGAAGCCTTGATGATTCGGTCATTCGTTGGCACCCTCCGTGGACCTACCTTCGATTGGTACAGTTATCTTAAGTTTGGAAGCATCAACAGCTGGGACGACATGGAGAGCTTATTCCTCAGAAATTTCTTTGATGATGACGCCGAGATATCAATCAGAACGCTCTTCGAGGAGAAACATGAAGACAAAGAGATGGTCGACGACTTCGTCAAGCGCTTCCGAAATAAGGTGATGAATTACCGAGATCCAGTCATAGAGGATTTCATCCTCCAAACCTGTCATAACAACCTGTCTATTGATATCTTAGAAGTTATGGGAGTAGCACCATCCAAGACTTGGAAAGAGTTGAAGGTGCGCGGAGAGCAGGCCGAACGCTTCCTCAGAAGGAAAAAAGTCGAGAGAAGCCAACCGGCGGCCAACCCTTAGAAATCAAACTTCACTTTCCATGGTAAGGGGATGACATCAACACTAGATGTTGATGTTAATCAGACGTTACAACAACATCCCAAGAGACAACAAAAGACTTTGGATCCGAGATTCCAAAAAGAGTATTCCTTCAAAGACGAAGTCGTTCCGGTCATTTTTGAATCCCTTCTTAAAAACAACAAGATCAAGTTGCCACCTATAACAAATCAGGAGGAAGCTAATAATTCTTCAGATCCAAAGTACTGTGCGTACCATAGGAGGATCCTTCATCCCACCAAGGCTTGTTTCGCCCTCAAAAATAGCATCCAAGTCTTGGTTGAAGCCAGCATCATAACGCTGGAATAAGCCAAATGAGAATGCCTCACTCCGAAGAGTATACGAGTATAAACTGCTTCTCAACACTCCGAAGAGTATACGAGTATAAACTGCTTCTCAACACCCCGAATAGTATACGAGTATAAACTGCTTCTCAATCCTCTAACAGGTGCATTAGGATAAACTGCTCCCTGTATACTCTAATAGGTATACAAGTCTAAACTATTATCCAATTTTAACGGGAAGTTTCTGGAAGAATATCATATGCGATATTCTTAAGGATAACCTGACCATTTAGTAGAATACAAAGTATTCCTTATTAGATCCAGTTTCGTAAGGAAAACTGGGGGTGGGTAATTCATATAATGGGAAGTTCCCGGAAGAATGTTACATGTAATAATCTTAGAGATAACCCGGTCACTGCTCCCGCTGTTAAAGTCCTGACATAGCACTGGAAATTTTAATTCGAATGGTCAATTGCGATTGTCAAATCCCCTTCGTGTCAAGATCTCACCATTTGACATCGAAAACCTCCACTGAGTGATTCGTACAATTCAACATTCCCACTGTGATTTATACTTTCACTCCCACTTAGTCAAACCTTTAAACAGTTAGGACCACAACTAAAACCCCCTCTCGGTTCTTTCCATAAACGAGAGGTCCACAAATTGAACGATCAAACCTTTAAACAGTTAGGATCACTCAAACCCCCATTTGGTCAAACCTTCCTACAGTTAGGGCCAAAGCTAAAATCTTCTCTCGATTCCTTCCATAAACGAGAGGTCTACTTTCAAATTAAGTGATCAAATCTTCCTACAGTTAGGGTCACATTAAACCCCCATTTTGGTCAAACCTTCCTACAGTTAGGGCCAAAGCCAAAATCTTCTCTCGATTCCTTCCATGAATGAGAGGTCCACTTTCAAATCGAGTGATCAAACATTCCAATACTTAGGGTCACCCCAAACTCCCGCTTGGTCAAACCTCCCTACAGTTAGGGTCAAAACCATAATTCACTCTTGATAAATGAGAAATTTACCTTTAGTTCGGTAATCAAACCTTCCGACAGTTAGGATTATCTAAATCTGTTTAATTCTCAGAGTGGAGATCCCACTTTGAGTTTCCTTTGCAACTAGAGATAGAATATAAAATTCTTCCTCTCCAACATCGAGTGGAGATCCCACTTTGAGTTTCCTTTGCAACTAGAGATAGAATATAAAATTCTTCCTCTCCAACATCGGGTTCGTCTTTGCCCCAAGAGAAGATTTGCAACTAGAGATAGAATATAAAATTCTTCCTCTCCAACATCGGGTTCGTCTTTGCCCCAAGAGAAGATACAATCTTTCAGCTTCAAAACTCGTACCTTACATGCATGAGAATTTTATCCTGAATCTTAAGAAGGGATAAATCAGCGTCTAACATGTGTTGTCAGGTAGCCTATGCCTGAAAGAAAGATAAAGTCTACGTATTCAATCTCGTTACATGCAGAACGGACTTAAACAATTTGCATGCTAGCCTGATTCAAAAGGTAGTCGGTAAAGGCTCATCAAACCCGTTGACGAGTAAGGGTTTGCAAAAAATCTTATAAAGGTAAGAGTCATTGATGTACCAGCTTCATTAGTTGGTTTCGTGACTTGAGCATCCAACAAACTTTAGGATTAGATCCATACCTATAGACGAAACAACTTTAATAGTTGGTTCTGCAGCACGACATTTGGGACCGCCATGCTCCAATGCCTTAAGAGCATAAACTGTGTAGATGCCAGTCAATGCATTGCGACGAAAGTTAATGCCAGTCAACGCGTTGTGATGAAAGTCAACATCGATCAACGCGTTGTGATGAAAGTCAATACCGGTCAATACAAAACCCTAAGGTCACCGCCGATCAACGCATAGCTCTAGGTCAATGCCGATCAACGCATTGCGATGAATGTGAACACCGATCAACGCGTAGCTCTGAGTCAATGCTGATCAACACATGGTCTCAGTCAACATCGCCCAACATGTTAACGTCGGTTAACGCATGGCAATGAAGGTTAACGCGTAATCTCCCATCAATTCTAAAGTTCAGATATTAATTTTCGATAAAGATAATCAGTTCAAAGTTGTAAGGACCATGAAATTTTGATACTAGTTAAAATAATTTTCTGGTATTTTAAAATATTTAGTTATGATTTTTAAAAGAGTAATTGTATTTTTCTCGATTTTCTACAATTTTCTATGATTTAAAAATCTAATTATATATTTATTTAAATGATTTTGATATTTATAAATTTATTTTGTGTGGTAAAAATTTCTGGAATTAATTTGTTGTGTTATCGGTACTGTTACGTATTATTTTAAATAATATGTTGTACAATTAATATTATTACGTATTATTTCATATAATACATGGTATTATTAATTACGTGTTTTTGGTATAATTTATTGTATTATTTTTATTGTTACATATTATCTGTCGTATTAATATAACTAGTACGTTTTACTGTGTATATAATTATCCCATAATTATTTGATTTTAATGTAAGTAAATATATTTTATTTATTAAATATTTTTGTTTAATTGTACTATATGGGTATATTTTAATTATTTCGTATCAACTGTTGTATTAGCACAACAGGTACGTTTTTATTTATAGATAAATATTATGTAATTAGTTTAATTTTTAAATACCCTTAACTATTTTATTTTAATTAATTTTTGTTTAATTTAACCCTAACCCTAATTTTCTCTCTCTTATATATAATCTTCTCCCTCTTCTCCTGTCCATGTTTTTAGCTGCCGCTCTTCTCAGTTGAAACCCACCTGTTTGCGGAAAAAGGTGCTGTATTCATTGCTGCATTCATTACAACTTCAATCGTTACAATGAAATAAAAAGATAGCCTTTTTATAAGACCGGTACACAATGAAAACAAAATAGATACAACTCTTTTCAAACAAACGCAAGATCTGTTTGTCATCTCTTGCTTGCGTGGGTCTTTTGCCTGTGATGGGGATGTTGATATCTGTGGACCACCGGGGCACTCAGATCTGGTCCGAGAAAATCGGGCAGAGTTTCGTCTATCCGCGGGGGGATTTTAGAAACTCTGAACCCCGTCGATCCGCGTGGGATCTCAGAGGTGTAAAGCTTATGTCTCGGCTTAAAACGAGACACTAGCTCTTCTTGGTATCAACGCTAAGGCCAATACCAAGGGGAAGAGATGAATGAAGAGGCGCTTTCCCCGCCGCCCCTCGTCGGAGTTCCCCGACGTCGCGCACCACCCCGCAGACCCGATCTGCACCGTCGACGTCGATTCATTCGACAAACCCCGAGGCAAGATCCCGCTCTCCTGTTTCGTAGTTTGATTATTTATATTTTTTATGAATTATTTGCATAGTTTAATTGTGACGTATTTATCTGCGTGGGAATGTTTGCTGAAGAATATTAATTATATCATGGTAATATGATAAATGACATTTTCAGAAAAATTATAATGAATTAAAAGAATTTAGTTCGGCAAAATAATCATTTTAAGACAATTATAATAATTTAAAAGAATTTATTTTGGAAAATGAATTAGTTTAGATTAATTGTTAAGCAAAATAATTTAAAATGTATTAATTTAGAAAAAGATTATTTTTTTGATTATGTAGCTGTTGTTTATGATTTATAATTCTTATTTTGATTATTTGATATGCTATGATATTATTGCACATGATTAGTCGCATTGATTGTTCCATGTTGTGATTGAGAATCATTAGGAGTTTATGACTATAGTGACCTATATGACACAGTTAGGATCTAGAATCCCATGTGTAGTTGACCTGGAATTACGAGAATTAGGATGAGAAGTCTTGGTCCATGTGAGCGGTTGTGATTGTTGATGTATATTCCAGGCTCGCGCTGGTGATGTTTGTGTAGTCACCGGGGTGGGTCTGAGGAGTTGAGATATTTGTGATTGTGGTTGTATTCCGGACTCGCGCTGGTGAAGTTTGTGTAGTCACCGGGGTGGGTCCGAGGAGTTGTGATATGTGATTGTTGATTATTTCCAGGCTCGCACCAACGATATTCCTATGTAGCGTTGGGGTTGGTCTGAGGTGTCGTGATATGTGATTGTTGATTATTTCCAGG
Source organism: Asparagus officinalis (assembly GCF_001876935.1). Taxonomy (NCBI): domain Eukaryota; kingdom Viridiplantae; phylum Streptophyta; class Magnoliopsida; order Asparagales; family Asparagaceae; genus Asparagus; species Asparagus officinalis. Next base: position 77,447,627 of record NC_033800.1, read on the forward strand.
CTCGCACCAACGATATTCCTGTGTAGCGTTGGGGTGGGTCTGAGGTGATGTGATATTGTGATTGTTGATTATCTCTAGGCTCACACCAGTGAAATTCCTATGTAGCACTGGGGTGGGTCTGAGGGGGCAGTGAACCGTTACGTGTGGATGATTTGTGAACAACCGATTATTCGTGAATATGAGTTTTAACTATATGTGAGAGGTAGACCAGTAACCTGTATAGGATGACTAGTTGCAAGACTTGTTTCTTGGCTAGGTATGAGTTCTTGTGAGATATAGGCCAGTTGTGTTTCTTTTCATACATAGATTGGGATTAATATTTAATTATTTACAATTCGAGACATACGGTATATACATGAGAGACATAGATTGGGATTAATATTTAATTATTTACAATTCGAGACATACGGTATATACATGAGAGTTTCCTTGTTTGGATTATTTCGCTCGACGTACTACGTCTCTTGTTGTAGATTTTTAAGTATTAATTCCATCTATTGTATGATCTTGTTGCTTGGATGATTAGACTGATCGCTAGCTGCATGACCTCGTTACCTGATCGATTTTGGATGCTTTATGTTATCATGATTTAGTAGTGTTTTCATGTTGATTTATGGATTTCAGTTGTACGTTCTTTTGTTGTTTCTGTTATCGTATCGTTTTTCGCATTGGATTTTCCGTTCGTTCTATTTTCTTTGTGGGGTCGGGTCTTGCCGTGTGACATACACGCTGACGTACACCTATTTTCTCTGGTGTATGTCAGACTTAAAGGAAGAACAGGTTCAGTTCGGAGCCATACAGGAGCCAGATGATTCTCAGCAAGAGTGTCTTGTAGACGGAGCAGAAGAAGGAGTCGAAGCCTATTCTTTCCATTTATTAGTTGATGGTTCCGTTTACTCTTGTAGTACTTCCTATTTCAGTTTGAACGATGTATTATATTTCTCTAGTACTCATTTGTTCAGATATGTATAAGGGCATGTTTGACCCGAATATTATGTCTTGGATGATATTCATTTGTGATATGTATTATTTTATTCAAAGTTTGTCTATTATATTCTTCTTGATTGTGATCGGGGACCTGTGACTTCGCATTGTATTTATTTCCTGACGCTTAGCGTATTAGATTGAGAAGACGGGGTCTAGTACTTATCTCTCCTCAGTCTAATACGTCGCGGGCTTGTTCACGTTCCGGTTCCCGAGTATTTTGGGAAGCGGGGCGTGACAGGTTATTTTTGGTGGCCCATGCAGGTCACGGTCCCGAGTCCTCACTAGTAAGAACATAGTGGATAATTTAGATACATATCATATTTCATGCATGAGACTATTCTTGAACCCTTATCCTATCTTCTTGACAGATTTTATTTCGTCCCTATCTTATCACTTTTGACTCCGGAACTTTCCACTATTTCTTGTCTTGTAACTTTCCATTATTTCTTGTTTCTTGTCTCATCTGCTTATGGATATCATTCCATATCTGTCATTGGGGTTCTTATTTTAATTCCGAGGGTAGAATTTGTTTTAAGGGGGGTAGAATGTAAGGACCATAAAATTTTAATACTAGTTAAAATAATTTTCTAGTATTTTAAAATATTTAATTATGATTTTTAAAAGAGTAATTGTATTTTTCTCGATTTTCTATAATTTTTTATGATTTAAAAATCTGATTATATATTTATTTAAATGATTTTGATATTTATAAATTTATTTTGTGTGGTAAAAATTTCTGGAATTAATTTGTTGTGTTATCGGTACTGTTACGTATTATTTTAAATAATATGTTGTACAATTAATATTATTACGTATTATTTCATATAATACATGGTATTATTAATTACGTGTTTTTGGTATAATTTATTGTATTATTTCTATTGTTACATATTATCTGTCGTATTAGTATAACTAGTACGTTTTACTGTGTATATAATTATCCCATAATTATTTGATTTTAAATGTAAGTAAATATATTTTATTTATTAAATATTTTCGTTTAATTGTACAATATGGGTATATTTCGACTATTTCGTATCAACTGTTGTATTAGCACAACAGGTAC
>NC_033800.1:77450679-77461271 GCF_001876935.1 Asparagus officinalis
AAGGGCGACGGTTCCATGGCTAGCGCAACGGTTTTGAACCGTTGCGTTAGAGAAAATATGTGGTAGTGTCATTATTCTTTCGGAGAATGCAAATTTTATGACAACAAAAGCTTATAATAAGTTCTTCTCCGCCATTCACGAAAAGGATAGGGAGACTTTTTAAGAGTTTCAATTGTCCCAATTATGCTTCTCAACACTCCATTTGTATTTGTTTTTTCGCATTCCATCAAAAATATACTTTCCGATCCATAATATCACCAAAAACAATCATGCTCATCGAGCAAGCATTCCACTACTAAGTACAAACCAAAAACAATCATGCTCATCGAGCAAGCATTCCACTACTAAATACAAACCAATGCTAGTAATCAAACCAATCACTCACATAAAAAGCAACTCTAAATTATTTCAATAATCAAACTAATAAACAAGCAAAAGTCTTATTCTAGAAGCCAAATACCTAAAAAAAACAAAATAAAAGCAGACTCAGTTATCAATACCCTCTCCAATTCACTATCTCCACATGTCAGTAACATCAAGTTTGATGAAGCTAAGTGAATAAATTAGACTATAATAAGCAATGACACTTGCAATTTGAAGTTTTATTAACAATGCGAACGGCTTAATTGCTATAACATACCCTTTTATTTGAATTTGAAGGAAATAAAAGAGAAAATTGACAAGTTTGATACAGAGGTCAACCGCGGCATGGAAAGATGCTAAACAAAATCCAGAGGGCTCCATGTTAGATCGGCACTTCAAACGATAACTCTTACTATTATTTCCCGTTTTTCGTCATTGTTTCTGTAACTGGAGATTATATTTCATTAAATGAAACATAATATTCATAGGTTTGTTGTATGCTAAAAACATAATTCTAAGTAGAGTTTATATGTTTAAATCTTATATTGTCTTGCTGTGATAAATGTTATATAATTTTCAGTATATGTTTCTTAGTTACTTATGTTAGATTTAATCTAATAAATCTATTTGTGGGCACATATGATTAATCAATGTGTATTGCTATCTTTCAGGATAACCCACTAAAGTGATCAATTAAGTTGGGTTAATGGATATTTAAATATAATCATGGAGTTATATGTGCAGATACCAGGTTGTAATTGTGATTTATTGAGGGGCTAAATTATAAAAGTACAACATCTATAAATAAGGGGTTATGGTCCCTAACCTAGGGTTACACTCTCTAATTCTCTTCACCCCCATCTAGAGAGAGAAATTCTGATTTAGAGAAACCCTAAGGTTAGAAGATCATTGAAACCCAAATCAAGATTTCTTCTATGGATTCAGGTATAATCTTCCGCACTCTTTTGATTATTGTTAATTTCTTTGAATTAATCATGGCTATATGGTTTTAGATCTCAAGTTTTGGTTTAGATCTAACAAGTGGTATCAGAGCCACCTTCATTATTCGGATTTAGAGAAACCCTAAGGTTAGAAGATCATTGAAACCCAAATCAAGATTTCTTCTATGGATTCAGGTATAATCTTCCGCACTCTTTTGATTATTGTTAATCTCTTTGAATTAATCATGGCTATATGGTTTTAGATCTCAAGTTTATGATGTAGATCTATCAAATCGCCGCTCCCGTTGCAAACCCAATTCTTAGGGATTTAAGTTTTATTGGGTTTTTTTATCTTAAATCTCTGGTTAAAGATTCAGTTTTGTTTTTCGGATGAACAGTAAATTTTTTGTTCGGATGAACAGTAACAAAAATTTTCGGGTGAACAGTAAAGTATTTCCCGGATGAACAGTAACTGAAAAAATCGCTGGTGAGTAGTAACTTTTTGGGATTTTTTGGATTTTTCGGCGGTTTTTTTCTTGGATCTGGATCAAGAAAACTCATTTTTCGATTCTAGATCTGTTTTTTAATTTAATGGCGGCGGTTTCAGTTTGAAACCCTAAGGGTTCGTGCGTGAAAACGTGGCGAACATTAAGGAGGTGGTTACCTCAAATTTTGGCGAAGAGGTAAGCTTCAAACGAACCTCGCTTTCGTTCAATTTTAACCGAACTTCGCGTTCAAACGAACTTCGCGTTCGTTCAATTTTAACCGAACTTCGCGTTCAAACGAACTTCGCGTTCGTTCTCAAGTGAGCCTCGCGCTGAACGAACATCGCGTTCGTGCTTTAGTCGAACCTCGCGTTCGTGCTTCAGTCGAACCTCGCGTTCGTGCTTCAGTCGAACCTCGCATTCGTGCTTCAGTCGAACCTCGCGTTCTTACTTCAGTCGAAACTCGCGTTCGTTCTCAAGTTGAACCTCGCGTTCATTTTTCAAACAAACCTCGCGTTCATTCTCAGACGAACCTCGCGTTCGTGCTTTAGTGAGTCTCGTACTCAATATAGTCGAACCTCGCGTTCGAAGTCAAGCGAACTTCGTGTTCACTATGGTTAAGCCTCAGCTTTTTCATGGGTCCACTTTGGTATACTTAATTTATTCAATTAAGTTATGGCCCTAATTAAGCTGTGAGACCCCAATTAAGTTTTTTGGAAATTCAGTTGATTTAAATTAAAACCTTTTAATTTAAATCTAATTTGGTTTTTAATCAATTATTTAATTCAAATATTATGACACTAAGGAATTAAGGTTGTCTATCACTCCAATTTATTAATTAAAATAAGAAGTTGCCAAAGTAACCTCTCTTGTGTAGATTGTTCATGAGGAATGTGAGATGTTTGTGTGTATGCTTTCGTGTAAATATTTAATCGTCCCAAAGGAAGGTTAATATTTATTTAGACTGTATACACATCTGCGATGATAAGCGTGTGACAATTATAAGGTTTACATATGAATAATGAATTGATCCAAAGATAGTTTCATTATTTGACATGAGTTATTGTCAATATTTGATCATTACAACAAGGTATCACTTACAAGTTAATATTACTGTCCAAAGACTTGATATTAATGTTGTGCCCGATATCTTGGATGGGGATTGTCATTATTTGAATTTTATTGATTATGGTTATTGATGTGAGCATTTTTGTTTTATTTCAGCTAATGCATCTGCTGCAACAATTTCTGCTAACATCAACTCAATTCCCATGCTAAATGGGACAAACTTCAAGGTTTGGAAAGAGAACATATTAATTGTTCTTGGCTGCATGGATCTTGACTATGCATTAATAACTGAACAACCCCAACCTCTCAATGCGGATAGCACTCCTGATGCAAAGAAGGAGCATGAGAAGTGGGAGCGTTCAAATCGCATGAGTCTTATGATCATTAAGCGCGGCGTTCCGGAAGCCTTCAGGGGCATAGAATCCGAAGGTATTACTAAGGCTAAAGATTTCCTTGCCGAAATTGAGAAGCGTTTTGCGAAAAACGATAAGGTAGAAACAAGCACGCTTTTAGCTCGCTTGATTTCAATGAAGTATAAGGGCAAAGGAAATATTAGGGAGTACATTATGGAAATGTCTCATATTGCTTCAAAGCTTAAGGCACTTAAACTCGATCTTTGTGATGAGTTATTAGTGCATCTGGTTCTGTTATCTCTTCCTGCACAGTTTAATCAATTTAAGGTCAGTTATAACTGTCAAAAGGAGAAATGGACTCTAAATGAGCTCATTTCATACTGTGTGCAAGAAGAAGACAGGTTGAAGCAAGATAAGACAGAAAGTGCTCATTTGGCCTATGCCTCTAAGGATAAGGGCAAGAAAAGGAAGAATGATAAGGAAGCTGCTAAGGGTCCAGTTGAGAAGAAACAACATAAGGATAATCAGGGTTGTTTCTTCTGTAAGAAGCCTGGACATGTAAAGAAGGACTGTACAAAATATCACGCCTGGCGTGATAATAAGGGTACGTTCCTTGCTTTGGTCTGTTCTGAGGTTAATTTAGCTTCAGTACCTAGAAACACTTGGTGGTTAGACTCTGGTGCTACTACTCACATAAGTGTTTCTATGCAGGGTTGCCTGAGCTACCGAAAGCCAAGTGATGTTGAAAGACACATCTTTGTGGGCGACGGACAATCGGTAGATGTGGAAGCAATTGGGCACTTTAGGTTGTTGTTAGGAACTGGTTATTATTTGGATTTAAAAGATACTTTTGTAGTACCGTCTTTTAGACGGAATTTGGTTTCTGTTTCTGTATTGGACAAATCAGGTTATTCTTGTTCATTTGGAAACAGTCAATTCAGTTTATCTTTTAATTCAAATGTTGTGGGAACCGGTTACTTGAGTATTTATGACAACCTATATTTGCTTGATACAATTGCTTCTTACAATGAATCCTTGCATGTGGAATCACGTGGTACTAAGCGTAAATTAAATAAGGAAAATTCGGCGACATTATGGCATAAGCGCTTAGGTCATATCTCAAAAGGTAGAATTGAGCGTCTTGTGTCTGATGGCATTTTGGATTCCCTTGATTTTTCGGACTTCGACGTATGTGTTGAATGTATCAAGGGAAAACAGACCAAAGTGAAAAGATTAGGTGCCAACAGATCTTCGGATGTCTTAGAATTGATACATACGGATATTTGTGGGCCATTCCCTACGGAATCCTGGAATGGTCAACAATATTTTATATCATTCATAGACGATTACTCACGTTATGGGCACCTATATCTTATTCATGAAAAATCTGAGTCTCTGGACATGTTCAAAGCCTATAAAGCTGAAGTTGAGAATCAACTCAACAGAAGAATTAAAACCGTCAGATCTGATCGTGGTGGTGAGTACTACGGTAGATATGATGGTTCAGGTGAACAACGTCCAGGACCATTTGCTAGATACCTAGAGGAATACGGTATCGTCCCACAGTACACCATGCCGGGTTCACCTAGCATGAATGGTGTAGCTGAAAGACGAAACAGGACTCTTAAGGATATGGTAAGAAGTATGATTGCTCATTCTTCTTTACCAGAGTCACTCTGGGGAGAAGCACTTAAGACAGCAGCTTACATTCTGAATAGAGTACCAAGTAAAGCAGTTGCTAAAACACCTTATGAGCTTTGGACTGGTCGAAAGCCCAGTTTAAAGCATTTACATATTTGGGGATGTCCAGCTGAGGCAAGGCCTTATAGGCCAAATGAAAAGAAATTGGACTCCAAAACAGTTAGCAGCTACTTTATTGGATACTCTGAACGCTCTAGGGGCTTTAAGTTTTATGATCCCACTATAAGGAACATTTTTGAGACGGGAACAGCAACATTCTTTGAGGATGTTGAGTTTGGGGGGAGAAATAAGGTTAGAGACATTAGTTTTGAGGAGGAATTGGCTTCAGATCCAATCCATACAGTTACTTTTGACAATATTCAGGTTCCTATACCTGTTGTTGCTCAAGAAGTAAATCCGGAACCTCAAGATGATAATGTTGAACAACTCCCTGTTCCAGAAGAACAAACTCAACAACCTCAAGAACCAGTGCCATTAAGGAGATCCACGAGAGAAAGGAGAAATGCTATTCCGGATGATTATATTGTATTTCTCCAAGAACATGAGGAAAGTAGTGGAATGTTAGAAGATGATCCAATCAACTTCTCTCAGGCCATGAAAAGTTCTAACTCTCAACAGTGGATTGATGCCATGAATGAAGAGTACAAGTCTATGCAAGACAATAAGGTTTGGGAACTTGTCCCATTACCAGAAGGTGCAAAACCAATTGGTTGTAAATGGATTTTTAAAACCAAGCGGGATGCAAACGGTAATGTGGAGAGGTATAAGGCACGTCTTGTGGCTAAAGGCTATACTCAAAAGGAAGGCATTGATTATACAGAGACTTTCTCTCCGGTTTCATCGAAAGACTCTTTCAGAATAATCATGGCACTTGTTGCTCATTATGATCTTGAGTTACATCAGATGGATGTTAAGACTGCATTTCTCAATGGAGACATTGATGAGATGATCTATATGGTGCAACCAGAAAACTTTGTGTCGGGAGACCCAAAGAATATGGTCTGCAAATTAAGGAAATCCATCTATGGACTCAAGCAAGCTCCTCGTCAATGGTATCATAAGTTTCAACAAATAGTTATCTCGTTCGGTTTTGAGATGAACATTGTTGATGACTGTGTATATCACAAGTTCAGTGGGAGTAAGTATATTTTTCTGGTTCTGTATGTGGATGACATCTTGCTTGCCACTAATGATATAGGCATGTTGCACGAAACCAAGAGATTTCTATCAAAGAATTTTGAGATGAAAGATCTTGGGGACGCCTCTTTTATATTAGGGATCCAGATACATCGAGATCGCTCTCGGGGTATTCTTGGATTATCACAAAAGAGCTATATCGATAAGGTACTTAAAAGGTTTGGCATGCAAGATTGCAGACCAGGTGACACCCCTGTTGCTAAAGGAGACAAGTTTAGTCTCAATCAGTGCCCTAAAGGTAACCTTGAAATTCAGGAAATGCAGAAGATTCCTTATGCTTCGGCTGTAGGAAGTCTAATGTATGCTCAGGTATGTACGCGTCCGGATATTGCGTACATTGTTGGGATGTTAGGCAGATACTTAAGCAACCCTGGTATGGATCATTGGATAGCAGTCAAAAGGGTTATGAGGTATCTTCAGAAAACAAAAGATTACATGCTCACATACAGAAAATCAGAGAAATTAGAGGTCATTGGGTATTCGGACTCTGATTTTGCTGGATGCCAAGATAGCAGGAAGTCTACATCAGGCTACATTTATATGTTAGCAGGAGGAGCTATATCATGGAAAAGTGTCAAACAAACACTAGTAGCTTCCTCCACTATGGCAGCAGAATTTGTAGCTTGCTATGAGGCATCCAATCAGGGAATATGGCTGCGAAATTTTGTCACGGGACTGCGCATTTTGGAAAATGTTGAAAGACCACTAAGGCTATATTGTGACAATAAATCTGCAGTAATGTATTCCAATAACAACAGGAGCTCAACTAAGTCAAAACATATTGACATTAAGTTCCTGGTTGTGAAAGAAAGGGTACAGAGTGGACAGATATCCATAGAGCACATTGGGACAAACTCCATGATAGCTGATCCTCTTACTAAGGGATTGCCACCTAAGGTCTTTCATGAGCATACTGCTCATATGGGTGTGGTATTATTTGAGGATATTATGTTTTAGTGGGAGTTTGTATTTGTGGTGCTTTATGTTTGGTTGTATTGTCTGATCAGAATAAAGTATTCAGTTAAGACACTCTGTTACATTATGTTTGGTTTTGACCTCACTAAGGAGGACCAGTTGAAAATAGACATGTACTGATCACATTGCATGTAATTTTCATGCTGCACATCCATGATTGATCTATGTCGTTTGATTGTATTGGTATATGTGACCATTGATGGGTCGAGTCACGATAAATGTGACGAAGGCCGCTTTGATCCTATATTGATATAGTCAATGGACGAGATTGTTCGGAAATACCATTTCAGTGATAGCAATTTTTGAGCTCATAAGGTTATACACAGTTTAAGGAATCATATGGTGCCCAAGTGGGAGATTGTTGGATTTAATCTAATAAATCTATTTGTGGGCACATATGATTAATCAATGTGTATTGCTATCTTTCAGGATAACCCACTAAAGTGATCAATTAAGTTGGGTTAATGGGTATTTAAATATAATCATGGGGTTATATGTGCAGATACCAGGTTGTAATTGTGATTTATTGAGGGGCTAAATTACAAAAGTACAACATCTATAAATAAGGGGTTATGGTCCCTAACCTAGGGTTACATTCTCTAATTCTCTACACCCCCATCTAGCTAGAGAAATTCGGATTTAGAGAAACCCTAAGGTTAGAAGATCATCAAAAACCCAAATCAAGATTTCATCCATGGATTCAGGTATAAGCTTCCGCTCTTTTGATTATTGTTAATCTCTTTGAATTAATCATGGCTATATGGTTTTAGATCTCAAGTTTTGATTTAGATCTAACACGATCCACACAGACGAACTCATTGTAAGTTACCCCATATTTAACCTAAATGCTGCTCCATATACACATTCTCATATCTTCGACGCTCACTCTGATTTAGCAGAAAATTTGTTCAAAGGTTGGAACTTTGAGAGCCGAAACTCTGTCGAATTGAGAATTGAGCTTGGAGTTTTGAAGACTTGAGGACTTGAGCATTCAGATCTGGTTCTCGGCGAGCATCCACGTCACAAAAGGCAGGAGATCGAGAGAGAGGAAGAACAAATCTGAGATATACACGAGATCATACTCCGGATCAAAGCTTAGCCTTTGATCCCGAGAACTAAGGGCGATTATTTCCTTGGTGAATTAATCCCCCTGGCTATTATTTCCTTTACAGAAATAATACCCGTCAAATCGTGTAGATCCGACCGGATCTAGATCACGCGGTGGTCCACGGATTAACCCCGGCGTTGGCAAAGAACCCACACAAGCGAGCGACCGAAGTTGTAATTTTCATTTCTTTTCAATTTGATTTTCGTTGTAACCGGATCTTATAAAAAGACCGGATCTTTGTAACCGAAAAACTGTTAACAAAGTGAATCAATGACTTCAATGAAGAAAGCTACGATTTTTCCCGCGAACAATCTGGCGACCACAGTGGGAGCCGCCGATCTCGCTGCCGAGATCGGAGCGTCGCAGCCGCGGATCTCAATCCCGGTCGTGGAGGAGGTCGAATACGAGTTCGACCAACAGAAGTTCGAGGAATACTTGTCGTCCTCGTCCGGATCAACCTCCCCCCACAAGTCCAAGAAGTCCAAGTTCTCCTCCAGGAGAAAAACTCGTTGGTTCGAAGACGTTGAAAACACCAACGAAGATCTCACCCCGCTTGATGCCAAAGTCGCATCGGGTGAGATTCCTCTGATTCCCAACCAAGGCAGATCTACTCTGGCCAACCTTTCTGCCGCAGAAGGCGTGGTGACTCTCTCGAAGAGAGCCCTCCAAAGGCAACGTCAATGCTTTGCGAAACAATTCGCAAAGGCCATGGAGTCAGTTGACGGGATCCGCTACAACGTGGATCTGAAGAACAGGAGAGGCAAACAGCCTCAACAACAGATGAACAGCGCCTCTTCCAAGCCGCTAATAATGGAATGGGTCCGTGTCAAACGGAATCGTTCGACGAGCGCATTCGCAAGCGCCGCGCACTATCAGCGCAGGCACGGGCTCAAGCTGAAGAAGCCCGTAGAAAGCTGCAGAAAGAGGTAGCCAAGAAGCCACCACCAACTCGCAAAGTTTGGAGGCCGAAGTCTGAAGCGGCGGTTCAGACCAAAGAGCGTCAACTGCAGCCGTCGAAAGTTCAACTTCCGGCGAATCAATCCAAACCGCCGATGATTTCCACAACTGCTTCGGGAGATCCCGCAGGATCATCCCAGAAAAGGAAGTCAGTCTTGGAGCGCCTCGGTCCACTTCCCGAGGAGCGAAGCAAAGCTCCAATCCAAGGACGTTTGGGCCCACTAAGAAAGCCCCAAACGAATCAACATGTTGGGGGTCGCCGCAACCCTCAACATGACAAAGAAATCATGGCACCCAAGCGCACTATGCTGCGCATTGAAGTTCAGGAGCCCGTCGAGGATTCACGTCCACAAAGGCGCGTTTCGAGGCGCGTGACTCTCGAAAGTCTGAAGAAGATAATTCGCTCTCAGAAGGAAACGTTATCGTCTGATGATGATTACATTATACCTGAGAAATCGTGCCGACACACGATAGGTTGCTCCGACTTTCAAACGGAAGAGCTGTACTATCGTGCTGGGGGCACGAACAAAGCCAGAAAGAGAAGTCCTCGAAGGATAGAAACTCAGTGCCCTTGTTCAAAGCTCATTCGGGCAGTACTGTCTGAGTGCAACTGCATCAAGGCAGTCCCCGAGAGAATTTCAGTGTTCGAAAGACTTAGTATCGAAACGCCAAAACCAAGGCATAGGCGTTTCCGACAAAGAAGAAGCGGTGGTTGAAGACGGAGAATTTCCGAGGGTCACCATCAATATGACCAGCAAAGGGACATCAGCACGGGATAATTTCGAGTCGATTCTGAAGGCATCCCAGCGTATAACCCGTCTGCAGTCTGGAGCCATTAAACGGAGAAATTATGGTAGGGTTCGGACGAGGGTACCTTCAGAAGATGAAGAGTCGGATGCCGGCTCGGCGGTCGCATCTGACAACACAGTATCCAGCGAGGGGCAACCCCATGAGTCATTCATGATAAGCACGGAGCAAGTGGCTAAGATGCTTGAAGAAGCCATGAATAAACAACAGGAGACCTTCAGGTTTGAAATGTAGATGGCCATGCAGAATATGAGAGAAATGCATGAGCAACAAATTCAAGCACTGACGAACTAGCAAGGCGAGCCAAGTCGTCGTAACCAGGTTCATCAAGAAGATGAGGATACGAATGCGGATGAAGCTCACAATGCCAATAATCCTCCCGTCAATGCAGGGGGTGGTAATGAGGATGCTAGTCGTAATGCCACACTTCCGCCACAGAATCGTGCTAACGAAAACACAGGCGAAAGTCTGAAGATCAAAAACCTCGAGAACAAGATCAATACGTTGATTTCTACTCAAGAGGTGAAGAAAACAAGTATTCCTTGTCCATATCCAAGAGAATGAGAATCAATCCCATATCCGGCAAAGTTCAACTTAATCAACTTCACCCCGTTTGATGGGAAGGGTTCACCCCCTC
>NC_033800.1:77461856-77493303 GCF_001876935.1 Asparagus officinalis
CTACGAAGTCATGCTTCCACCTCAAGGATAAGATCCAGACATTAATTGATGTGGGTGTCATCACCCCGAAGCCTACCAAGAATGTGGGAGCAAATGCAGTGTCAATCAGCTTTGGATCGGTGCCCACAACATGGTTCGAGCCGAAACGCGTCACCAAGGTGGGAATGAAGACGGTGAATGATGACCCACATGGACACCGCCAAAAGGGGCTTGTGCCACACACAGCCCCAAACGGCGAAATCCTCTGGGTTCACCCCGACCTGGTTGAAGATGAACAATGGGCCGGATCGTCATCCAAGAAGAAATCCAAAGGTAAAGGAAAGTCTTGCTGCGGAGTCTCTGCTATCCCAGGAGAAGATGACGAAAGAATCCTAACTTTCCCGCTCTCCGAAGAAGAACAAGAAGTATTCGCCACCCGAAGCGGAAATGAGTATCACTACAATTATCCACCACCTAGTGAACAGGGGGTGAATAAACGGGGACCAGCCAAAACTCTCACAAAGCTGGGGGTGATTGCGAGTCCTACACCGGGCGAAGAGGCTCGAAAACAGCCGGTGAATAAGCCAAAAGAGAAGGATCCCCAAAAAGTTCAGAACCCGAAGCAGTCTCGTTTCAGTCGCCCGATTGGAAGAGACAAACCGGAGAGTTCGAAAAGAACCCGAAGCAGTCTCGTTTCAGTCGCCCGATTGGAAGAGACAAACCGGAGAGTTCGAAAACTCCGCGTGTCTTCGATATCATGGCTCAATTAGCCAATATACCAGCGCGGATAACGTTGTATGAGTTGCTGCGGTTGTCTAAGGAGACTAGGGAAGCCTTACGAGAAGCCTTGGCTGATTCTGAAGCATTCCTCACTCGGGTCAAACCGGCACCTGAAGAGCTAGAGCTGTCGATGCAACAATGCAATATAACGGCCAAGAACCTTCCCTGCATCACCTTCACCAAAGAGGATATGCAGACGAAGAATTCAAACCATGATCGGCCCCTATATTTCATCGGATACATTGGCTCCAGCGAAGTCAACCGAATCCAAGTGGATCCGGGTTCCGCTGTTGTCAGACCCTAGAGGGGGGTGATTAGGGTCTAATGCTAATCTAATCCCAATTAATAGCAATTAAAATTATGTTGATCAATACGTTCTTGCAAGAGATAGATATGAACAATAAGAACAATAAGAATATGCACAAATAAAATATGAGACAAGCAAAATACAAACACACGATATGTTTACGAGGTTCGGTCCCCACGACCTACGTCCCCGCTCCTCACCTCGAGGAGATATCCACTATCACAATCCGGTTTGAAAGCCGGAACTTCTACACACTCGGTTTACCAATCACACTTTACACACTAAGTGTAGGAATCTAGCCCGTGTCCTCCTCCTCAAGTGCTCGATTACAACCTCTCCCTAGGTTCGTCAATCGACGCCACTCCTATTGGATTTGACCCTGTCTCTCTCTCCTCACACTTCTCTCGGTGTACAAGTGTATTACAAGTGATTCTCACAAATAAAAGTTAAATACAATGATTTGTTCTCAATTAACAAGTGAGAACACAATGAAGCTCACACTCACTAAATCCCACACCACAACCCACAATATAATATGAGAATATAAAGCTCAATAAGTGTGTGTGATAATAGTGAATCAAACTCAATAAATAACTTAATGAATATAGCTAATCAATTGAAAGTGAGATAATAAGCTATATGGAAAGAGTTTAGAAAAACTTCTCAATAAACAAGAGGAGCTGAAGAATATGATCCCAATGGAATATGAGAGCCTCTTCTTGTTGTAGAAAACTTTCTCTTGAAAACAGATTAACGAAACACTTCTTAAACAGCTCTTAAACGTGATTAATATCTTGCTAAACAGTAAACTTGGATTTCTTGATTGATAGAGAAGAAGAGCAGCAATAGGGTATATATAGCACCCAATACAACAGCTAGAAATAGGTGAAAGACCAAAAAGCCCATTTGAAAAACTAGCCGTTAGGCTCAGTTTGTCAACTCGTCGGTCGACCGGTACGGTCGACCGATTAGTTCAAAAACCCAGAGAAAACATGTTTTGAAGCAGGCGGTCGACCGACGTGAATTTCGGTCGACCGAATGGATATTTCGGTCGACCGACGGAAATTCCGGTCGACCGGAAAAACACAAGAAAGTTTCTCAGAAACCAGACAAGCGTCGGTCGACCGTATCGGTCGACCGAAAACTGATATGGGTAAAATGACAGGTTTTGGGCAGTTTTGAAAATTCGTTAAAAATATCAATTCATATCCAAAAATAGTGAAACTTTGGGGAAAGTTTATAAATGATGAAATGAACATGTTTGAAAAGGAATTTTTGGAAAAACAAATTTCATTTCCGTACCGGTCGACCGAATTCTGATATATGTAAATATACAGGTTTTGGGACTAGTTTGAAAATCCAAAAAAAATGTCAAATCAAGTTCAAAAATAATGAAACTTTGGGGAAAGTTTCTAAATGATAAAATAAACATGTTTAAAAAAGAATTTTTGGAAAATCAATTTTTTTTTGTGAAAACTACCTGTTTTTGAAAAATGCTTAGAAAACCTGTATTTTTATGAAAGTGAAAGTTGATATAGGACTTGTAAATATTCATATATATATTGTGCATATATTATATGTATATAATAAAGTATGAGAGAGATGTAAACAAGAGATAAAGATATTTTATCAACGTTTAATGAAAAATCATCTATATGATAGAAAACGTCAAAAATCGTGTTAAGTGTATATATATTGAGCTTAGATATCATCATACAATATATGTAAGTAAACTAAACAAATACCTAGGTAAATCCACGTAGATGAACTTGAATCTTTAACGCTGTGTTGAAATACCTGAAAAGAGAACATAAACCACAAACACTAGAAAAACTTATTAGTAATAAATTGTTTGTCAAATCATCATCAAAACTATAAGGTCAACAATCTCCCCCTTTTTGATGATGGCAAACAATTTATACATGAATATGAAGTATACACTGATAATCCACATATAAGCCAAAACCGGTCATTTACGGATTCAACACCAGCGGGTCAAGGCCTTTGGGAAAGATCCGGATAAAGTTCCAAATGGGTGATCTGAAGACGGAAGTCACGTGTTACGTGATTGATGCTGAGACATCATATAACTTACTACTGGGTCGGCCTTGGATCCATAGTAATGTTATAGTTCCCTCCACCCTACATCAGTGTCTGAAATATGTCGACATTGATGGAAGGGTCAGGACGGTGGTCGCGGATAAACAACCATTTAAAGGGTTTGAGAATTATTTCACTGATTCTCTCCTCTATGGTAACGAATCCGATACAGAACCATCAGTCCAGGGCACGGACAGCGGAGGAGAAGCTGATTCCGAAGCCGGATTCGATTACAATGGTGGTTTTGTTTTAAATGACATTGTACCCTTTGTAATCAATCTTGACGATGATCAATCGTCAGATGGAAGTTGTAACTGGCAACTTGCCAATAATGAAATAAATGACGAGTTAGAGTACTCCCTGTCTCTTGATGATGTGATAAAAGAGTTGTATGATAATCCTGATTTGTATATGCCGCTTCGGTCGTCCTATGTAACAAAGGAACGCCTCCAGCATTCTTTCGGAACAACCATGATCATCCCGAACAAGATAGGAGGTGCAAAAGAAGTAATTTACGGTAAAGGAAAAAGCTCTCCATTACCAGATCATTTCCTAAGTGAAGATGAAGATGATGAAAAACCTGGTCGGCATTTATCTAAGTATAGTCCGGAAGCGCGCAAGCTCATGGAAAATCAAGGGTACGATTTCACACTCGGAGAAGGTCTATACTTCGGTCGAGGTCCTCGTACTCCAGCCAAAGCGGTATATATACCAAAAGGGAAACCCGAGGATTATTATAAATACGGGCGAGGCTTAGGCTATGTTTCCTCGGCCCGAGGATTATTATAAATACGGGCGAGGCTTAGGCTATGTTTCCTCGTCTGATGATGAATGTGGTTGGAAAATTATCGATCAAATTGCTAACAAAACTAAGAACGGATACTCTTCTGATTCTTCAGCTGGGGATTCCGACACAAGTCTAGGGGAGGCATTCAAAGCACTAATGGTAAATATGGCTACAGCTGATCCGTCTACAATGGAGGACGACGATCAAATACCAACATGGGAAGACCCGTGGGTTCATCACCTGAACATGCAGTATGGTGATAGGTTCGAACAGAGGGAACCCCCCACTGAAGATAAAATATTCCAAGTTAATATGGGAGACGAGGCTAACCCAAAGCCTATATTCATCAGCGACAGTCTTCCCCCAAATGAGAAGGAAGAATTAATTGCTCTCATTAGGGAATATATCGATGTCTTCGCGTGGAACTACGAGGATATGCCAGGGCTCGACCCCAATGTAGCAATGCACCGCCTCGATATCAAGCCGGATGCCAAACCTGTCAAGCAACAGCAAAGACGGTTTCGTCCGCAGATTATGGAAGCCATTGAGGCAGAGGTTAAGAAACTGATCGAATCAGGATTTATCCGAGAGGAGCAACATCCAAACTGGTTAGCCAATATTGTTCCCATCATGAAGAAGAACGGTAAAATCAGGATCTGTATCAACTTCAGGGACCTGAACACGGCATGTCCAAAAGACGACTTTCCTCTCCCAATCACAGATGTCATTATCGACAATACATGCGGATTTGAGAGAATGTCTTTTATGGATGGTTTCTCAGGATATAACCAAATCAAGATGCACCCAGACGACGAGAAGCATACAGCGTTCAGAATGCCCCTCGGTGTCTTTTGTTACACTGTGATGCCCTTCGGTCTAAAGAATGCAGGCGCCACGTACCAGCGAGCGATGACTAAGATTTTCCAAGAACATCTCAGGAAAACAGTCGAATGCTATGTCGATGATTTGGTTGTGAAAAGTTGCAACAAAGAAGATCACATCAAGGACCTAAAGACGATGTTCGATCTCATGCGGAGCCATCAGTTGAAGATGAACCCTACTAAATCCTTCCTTGGAATGTCCAGCGGAAAATTTCTTGAATTCGTCGTCACCACTAAAGGAATACACATCGATCCTGACAAGGTGAAGGTGATACATGAGCTGCAACCTCCTAGAAATCTGAGAGAGCTCAGAGGACTGCAAGGGCGGTTAGCTTACATCCGGTGGTTCATCTCAAATCTTTCTGGGAAATGCCTGCCATTCTCTAAGTTAAACAAGAAAGGGGTGTCATTCATCTGGGACGTCGCCTGCCAAAAAGCATTCGAAGATATCAAAACGTATCTGGCGAATCCTCCTGTTCTCGTTGCACCGAAATCGGGTAAACCGTTCTTGATTTACATCAAGGCGATGAACCATTCGATAAGTGCTTTACTAGCACAAGACGACGATAACGGTCACGAACAGGCAGTTTATTACCTAAGTCGGACCTTGATAGGCGCCGAGTCTCGATATCCGATGATTGAGAAGGAATGCCTCGCATTGGTATTCGCAATGCAAAAGATGAGGCATTACTTTGTGGGACAGACGATTTACGTCATTTCCAATGTTAATCCAGTACGGGTGTTTATGACGCAACCGGCCTCTATGAATTGCCGGTTAGCAAAATGGGCTCTTCTCTTATCCCAATATGATTTGCACTTCAAACAGCAGAAGTCGATCAAAGGACAAGCAATTTGCGATCTTTTGGCGGCAAACCCAACCACAGATACGGCAGAAGTATATGATGACTTGCCGGATGAAACCCACGAGGTTAACACTACGTCGCACCAGCAGGTATGGCAAATATATTTCGATGGTGCTTCGAGGGCAGTTAATAGGGTAATAACCCCGGGAGGTTCTACAGTTTCCTCCGGGGTTGGGGTTGTCTTAATCTCCCCGGGAAAGCACGTGATGCCTCGAGCTTATTCATTGACTAGTCCAACGCGCTTCTCATTGGACTCAGTTTTGCCAAAGAGCTGGGGGTCGAATATCTCGAAGCTTTTGGGGATTCTCAATTGATAGTCAACCAAGTCCGTGGAGAGTATGAAGTCAGGAACCAAGACCTGATCCCGTACCACCAGGAGGCCATTAAAATGGCAGATTCTTTTGAAGAATTCTATATTGAATACATCCCCTGTCTCCAGAACGCTCATGCGGATGCACTGGCAGCACTAGCGGTATCACTTGCGCAGCCTCCCGAAACTGAACTATTAGTCACAGTAAGGACGCATCAACTCTGCATACCCATATACGATATGGATATTGAAGAGGAAGACGATAGAAACATAAACGCCAAGGAGGTAAATTCAACTCAAATTGGGTCTGAGTCCCGAGATTGGCGTTTTCCTATCATTGACTACGTCCAATATGGTATTTTACCAAAAGACATAAAAGAAAGGGAATCAATTCGCCGAAGAGCGCCAAGATTCTTCTACAATACCGAGACCCATACGTTATACCGTAGAGGGTACGATGGTTTGTTACTCCGATGCCTTTCGAACAAAGAAGCAGAAGAAGTTCTTAAGGAAGCGCACGAAGGAGAATGTGGTGCGCATCAGCCCGGTCCCAAACTGTATGATCGCATCAGGAGAATGGGATATTTTTAGCCAACAATGGTTCGTGACGCAATCGAATACGCCCGAGAGTGTCATGCTTGTCAAATACATGCAAATTATATGCATCAACCGCTAGAGCAGTTGCACACGTCAACCACGTCTTGGCCGTTCGAGACATGGGGTATGGACATTATTGGTCTTATTTTTCCCCCTTCAGTCAAAGGTGATCGATTCATTCTTGCAATCACGGACTACTTTTCAAAGTGGGCTGAAGCAATTCCGCTTAGAGAAGTGAAGACGAACAACGTCATCAATTTTATCAAGCATCATGTCATATACCGACATGGTGTGCCAAGACGGATCATTCATGATAATGGTCCACAGTTCATAAGCAACGCCTTCGTCAGGTTTTGTGACAAGTTCAAAATTGAAGATATTTCGTCAACAGCTTACTATCCCGCTGCGAATGGATTAGCTGAGGCGTTCAACAAGACGATCATTAAGATCCTGTCAAAGCTCGTGAAGACCAATAAACGAGACTGGGACGATAAACTCGGTGAAGCACTCTGGGCTTATCGCACCACCATACGCACACCTACAGGAGCCACCCCGTATTCGTTGGTATACGGATGTGAAGCTGTGCTACCATTGGAGATTCAAATCCCATCCCTTCGGATCGCTCTCGCAACCGAAATGACGACAGAAGAACAACATCAGAAACGTCTCGAAGAACTCGAAATGTTGGATGAAAAGCGCTTGGAAGCTCAACAACACATTGAGTTTTATCAAGCCAGAATATCTAGGGCTTTTAACAAAAGAGTCCGACAGAGAAGCTTCAAGGAAGGAGATCTGGTCCTCGCTGCTCGCCGACCGATAATCCTCAACTCCAAGAAGAAAGGTAAATTTGAACCCAAATGGGAAGGACCGTTTGTGATAGACACAGTCTACTCAAACGGTGCATATCGCCTGATTACTCAAGAAGGCACCAGGCAATTAATGCCAATAAATGGGAAGTTCCTGAAAAAGTACTATCCCTAGTACATTCAGGATAACCCATTTACCGGGAAGTTCCTTGAAGAATATTACACTTAATATTCTAGAGGATAACCCAAAATCATTTTCACCACCAAAATCCCTCACTGATCAATTTCAATTGACAGTGGGTCCACCAAAAATGTCTTCCTGGCCCTCTTGACTCTTTCCATGAATAAGAGGCCCACTTTCATTTCGGAGTCCCCTTTCGATAAACGAAAGAACTCCCTTCTTTTTCTCTTTGGTTAAGCCTTCTCATGGTTATAACCGAAGTTGAAATTTCACTTCGATAAACGAAAAACTCATCTTTCATACTAGATAACCAATCCTATAAAAGGTAAGTTTATCTAGATTTTCCAGATTCTCGGAGTGGAGATCCCACTTCTAGTTTCTTTTGCGCTGGAAATAGAATATAAAATTCTTCCTTTCCAGAATCAAGGAATAGAATATAAAATTCTTCCTTCCTTGTTTTCCGGGTTCGCCTTCACCCCAAAAGAAGACCGGGAAATAGAATATAAAATTTTTCCTTTCCCGCACTGATCTTTTCCAAAATTTATCAATCTAGGATTTATCCTAGGAAGTTTATCCCGAATCCTAAGCAGGGATAAATCTGCGCCTAACACACGCTGCCGGTTTAGTCTTTTTTCGTAGAAAAAGACACTAGAGTTCGATTCTGGGGTATTCTATCCTGAAACCTAAGCAATGATAAGTCTGCGCTTAACCCGCGCTGCCGGTTAGTTCTTAACCGTTAAAAAGAACACCCGTTCACATATTCAATATTGTGGCAGGTTGTTATTAATAACACCAAAATCCATACCTTACACGCATGGGGAATTTCATCCTGAATCCTAAGAAAGGATATGCCGACGCCTAACACGCGTCGCCGATTTAGTCTTTCTCCGTGGAAAAAGACACCAGAGTTCGATTCTGGGGTATTCTATCCCGAAGCCTAAGTAGGGATAAGTCAGCGTCTAATACACGTTGCTGGGCAGCCTATTCCCGTAACAATGGCGAAGAGAAAGACGAAGTCTACGTATTCAATATCGTAGCACTAAGAGCGTTAACTCTCTTAGCACAACGTCACATGCGGAACGGATTTAGACAATCCGCATGTAAGCCCGATTCAAACGGTAGTCGGTAAGAGCACGTCAAATCCGTTGAAGGCTGAGGATTTGCCAAAAATCCTAAGTCAACGTCTCATACACGTTGCTGTTTAGTCTTTTCACAGGAGAAAGACGAAGTCTACGTATTCAAGATCGTAGCACTAAAAGGGTTAACTCTTTTAGCTTAACGTCACATGCGGAACGGACTTGAACAATCCGCATACTAGCACGACTCAAACGATAGTCGGAAAAGGCTCATCAAACCCGTTGATGGCTGAGAATTTGCCAAAAATTCTATAAATACGAGTCATAGATGTATCAACTCCGTAGATTGGTCTCGTGACTCGAGTATCCGCCACGCTCCAATTCCTTAAGAGCTTAAACTGTGTATACTCCAGCTTGGACGCCGGACAACGCGTCACAAAGAAGCTCAAACGCCGGACAACGCGTTGTAAATGAAGATTCAACGCCGACGACCGATGGTCAGTTCTATGTTGAAATAACCAACTCGAGCTAAAAAGTCAGAAAATTGAGGATCGACATTAAATTCAAAATTCCGACAGACGGTCAGACAATAAATGCAGCACCGGAACCCTTACAGACATTCGACAAAGCACCGAACAGCCTGGGGGACTGAAGGAATCAAGAACGGAAGCCACTCCAAATATCCCGTCGTAACCAATCGAAGAATGGGACAATCATATCCAAAGTATTCTAGACTCTTCTATAAAAGAACGAGACGGAAATACTTTGGAGGGGGTATCTGTAGGCGTATAAAACTACCTATAGGTCCCTTAGAACAGCTCGGCATGGTGATTCGACAAACCAACGAACCATCGGACGACATATCCAAACACGAGCGTCAGTCCACAACGCCGAAGCCAAGTGACACGCAACGAAGCGGATTAACGAGGCGACGAGGTTAACGAATCGCATGCAAGCAACGGAATGCATCCATTCGCGTGCGGAATCAAGCCAACGGGTCGATGAGTTAACGAGTCATCCAACTACAGAACAGATTTGAACTCAAACACCGAAGCCGATTTACTGCCAAATCGGGATCCAGACTTCCAAATCAGGATTCAGAACAAATCAGAGTTCAAATCAACACCAAGAGCGGACTCGGACGAATCACGATCGAATCAAGATCAGTTTCGGACTTAAACTCAGAAGTGGATTTACTGCCAAATCAGGAATCAGATTTACTGCCAAATCAGATCAACGAATCGAATCCAGACAAATCAACCACAGAACCGAAAAACAGGAAAACCACGCCTAAGGGGCTTCGTGCCAAAGCCGAGCCACCTATCGGGTGGCTCGGGGCACAGAGCCGAGCGCACCTAAGTGGCTCGGCCTAGAGCCGGCCACCTATAGGTGGCCGGCCCAGATCTGTGCGCGGGCACAGTTCAGAGAGCCTATAAATAGGCCCCCTTGGTTCATTTGAAAGAGGTTGGATTTTTTTGGAGGCGAAGCCCTGCTGGATTGAAGACTCGGATCTAAAAAAAAAAGATCCAAGCTTTGGGACTTCGAGGACTTGTTCATCCAGATCTGGTGCTCGGCGATCGTCAACGCCAAATAAGGCAAGAGTTCGAGAGGACCGGATCTCAGATCTACGCAGGCGTATTCCGGATCAAAGCTTGGTTTTTGATCCCGAGAATTAAAGGCTACTATTTCCTTGGTGAAATAGTACCCTCGGCTATTATTTCCTTGGCGAAATAATACCCGTCGTACTGCGTAGATCCGACCGGATCTAGATCTCGCGGTGGTCCACGGATAAACCCCGACGCAGGCGAAGAACCCACAAAGCGAGACGGATAAACCCCGGCGTAGGCAAAGAACCCACAAAGCGAGCGACCGCAAAACAGGAGCTCGCGATTTGTTCGACAAAAGAGAAAAGTTATAATTTTTATTTCCTTTTTTGATCTCGTTGTAACCGGATCTTATAAAAAGACCGGATTTTTGTAACCGATAAGCGATTACTTGAGTGCAATGGAATCAACAAAGAAAGATACGATTTTTTCCGCGAACAATCTGGCGACCACAGTGGGAGCCGCCGATCTCGCTGCCGAGATCGGAGCGTCGCAGCCGCGGATCTCAATCCCGGTCGTGGAGGAGGTCGAATACGGGAATTGAGATCTAAAAAAAAAGGCCAAATACGTTTTAGTTGGAGTTTGTAATTGTAGTGCTTTATGTTTGGTTGTATTGTCTGATCAGAATAAAGTATTCAGTTAAGACACTCTGTTACATTATGTTTGGTTTTGACCTCACTAAGGAGGACCAGTTAAAAATAGACATGTACTGATCACATTGCATGTAATTTTCATGCTGCACATCCATGATTGATCTATGTCGTTTGATTGTATTGGTATATGTGACCATTGATGGGTCGAGTCACGATAAATGTGACGAAGGCCGCTTTGATCCTATATTGATATAGTCAATGGACGAGATTGTTCGGAAATACCATTTCAGTGATAGCAATTTTTGAGCTCATAAGGTTATACACAGTTTAAGGAATCATATGGTGCCCAAGTGGGAGATTGTTGGATTTAATCTAATAAATCTATTTGTGGGCACATATGATTAATCAATGTGTATTGCTATCTTTCAGGATAACCCACTAAAGTGATCAATTAAGTTGGGTTAATGGGGTATTTAAATAAGTCATGGGGTTATATGTGCAGATACCAGGTTGTAATTGTGATTTATTGAGGGGCTAAATTACAAAAGTACAACATCTATAAATAAGGGGTTATGGTCCCTAACCTAGGGTTACATTCTCTAATTCTCTACACCCCCATCTAGCTAGAGAAATTCGGATTTAGAGAAACCCTAAGGTTAGAAGATCATTGAAACCCAAATCAAGATTTCTTCTATGGATTCAGGTATAATCTTCCGCACTCTTTTGATTTTTGTTAATCTCTTTGAATTAATCATGGCTATATGGTTTTAGATCTCAAGTTTTGGTTTAGATCTAACAACTTATCCATATATGTCATTCATAGAAAGGTTTCAGATAGTTTCATTTTTACTGGACATTGTTGAATATGCTCATTTTGATTCGATTGTGGTTCTTGCAAAAATGCAGTTGGTTTACAAGCATCTCAGCCCGAACTATAAAATTTAGATTGTTTATTTTGTCCAAACATATCTGAAAATATGTTGCTGATGGAAACTAGTACTAAATGTGTCTCCTACTTTAGAAAAGACCCATGTTTAATTATAAGAAGACATTGGCATAATTGTGTGCATATATCGGCTATACGTTGTTTCATTATAAATCGGCATTACTATATTCCCCCTCTTTATCCTTCAATGGTGAATACTTCTATATGCATCTATCATTGTTGAAGTTTTCTTATTGTCTTCACAAATTCATCTGTTTAGAGGCAGACTTTGCTCCTAAAATCAATCTGTTCTTATAACATTATATATTTTCAACCCTGTAATTCTTGTCAGGCAGATAAATAAAAGATGCATTAACATTTGATTTAAGCACCATCAAATTATCATCAAAAGGTTTAACAGTTCAGCGATAACTCAAAAAAGATTGACAGAAAGTGAGATGAGTTTCACATTAATAAAGAAGTGTGCACAACCACAAAATCAAGTCAATGAGTTTTTATTGTCATGAGATTGTCTGGATATTACAAATGGAAGGCTATTACAAACACTATCTAACAATTTAAAAGACGCATCTCTCGTTTTCTTGTGAAAAATCAACACCCAACAGACTACTGAAACACCCACCCCAAAACCTGGAGCAAAACCTGCAATAATCCACTCAATTTCATCTACTTCATCTTCACCAATCGAGCTCGTTGGAGATGGAGTTTTATCACCACTTCCGCATTCTGACAAGGGAAATCCACAGAGGTTTCTGTTGCCCACATATATTGAAGGATAAGGGAGGGCCTGGAGCTGATTACCAGATGGAATTCTCCCTAATAATTCATTATATGACAGGTTCAATAGACCCAAAAATGTTAGCTCACCCAAACTTGGTGGAATTTCACCAGACAGCTCATTTCTTGACAA
This sequence comes from Asparagus officinalis, assembly GCF_001876935.1. Taxonomy (NCBI): domain Eukaryota; kingdom Viridiplantae; phylum Streptophyta; class Magnoliopsida; order Asparagales; family Asparagaceae; genus Asparagus; species Asparagus officinalis. The sequence goes on from NC_033800.1 coordinate 77,474,577, forward strand.
ATCGAGAGACCTTAATTGCTGTAAGTTTCCTATATCTTCAATGATTTTTCCAGTTAGATGGTTTTTCGATAAGTTCAGGCTCTGCAATCCAACTAAGTCTGCTAACTCTGCAGGTATTTTTCCTGACAAGTTGTTATCAGACAGATCTATGGTCTTTAACAGCGACAGCGAGCCTTTGTATTGAAGGTCCATTCCATTGATGCCCAATTGCATATGATCATCGAAATTGATGAAGCTAGTTAAGACGGGAGCCAGTGAGCTTTCGGCATTCTTCATGGTAGTGAAGTTGCCAAAGCTTCGTGGTATAGGGCCTGATAGATTGTTGCATGCTAGATCGAGAATCTGAAGGTAGGCGAGTTTAGATAACTGAGGAGGTATATTGCCACTGAGCAAATTAGACCGTAAACTCAAAATCTTTAGATTGTTGAGGCTTTCTGCTAACCAGGTTGGTATCTCTCCATTGAATCGATTGAAACTGAGATCAAGAGTTACCAAGTTGATGCAACTCTTCAATGAGGAATGGAGCTCTCCAGTGAGTTCATTGTTGCTTAAATGTAACGTTATAAGCGATGGCAATAAGCAAATTGAGCGAGGAAATTTACCGGTGAAGTTGTTGTTTGAGAAATCTAAACCTTGTAAATATTCTGATGATCGGTTCCAGCAATTAGGGAGCTCGCCTGAGAGATGATTGCTTGAAACGTCGAGATAGTGCAATTTACGCAGCTTGCAAAATGATGAGGGTATTGTACCGATCAATTTATTCATGGAGAATGATATTAACTCCAGTATAGACTTCTCGTCAGAAATGCTAGCACGAATTTGCCCCGAAAGGGAATTGTTTGATAAGCTCAACCTTGCAACATTTGGAGGAACTCGTGGAACACCACCATAGAATTTATTTGAATTTAGAAAAACTTGCACATAATCACCATCACCGAGCACCAAAGAGTCTGGCAGTTTTCCAAGGATTTGATTGTTCGAAAGATCCAGATAGTTGAGCTTCGAAGTTAAGCTCCAGAACCAATCTGGCATAGTATCAGAAATGTCGGTTTGAGACAAATCTAAGTAAGTAAGATTGTTTTGGTTACTCAGCCACAAAGGAAAGCTAGGACCAATCTTGCAATGACCCAGAGATAAGTATTCAAGTTGAAAAGGCGGAATCCAGTCTGAATCAATTTCAATAATCAACGAATTCGAAGACAAATCGAGAAAATCTAACCGTGTCAGATTATCGAAGTGCACTTCAGAAAGGACACCATGTAAAGAATTTTCAGAAAGATCGAGCGACAAAAGATTAGATAGTTGCCCGAGGCTTTTGGTGATGGTTCCATTCAATAAATTGCTGCTGATGTGCAATGTCTCTAAATGAGATAGCCTGCCGATAGAATCAGGTACCGAACCATAAATTGAGTTACGGAACAACTGAAGTGATTTCAGATTCTTGATTTCTCCAATCCATTCTGGCAATTTACCAGAGAGTTCTGAGCCAGAGAAATCTAAATACTCCAAACTGTTTCGGATACATCCTGAAAAAATCCTCTCCAATTTGATTAATTCAGTCCTCAGAGGTGAGTAGGAAAGGTCCAAGAACTTCAAGTTGCACAAATTTCCCAGTTCACTGGGTATTGAAACAATGTTTTGGATACTAGAAATACCAAGAAATTTGAGGGAACCTAAAGTTCCGACGGACGAAGGTATAGGGCCTTGGAAAGAATTACCAGAGAGATCAAGGTGTTGAAGGCTAGTAATAGCGAAAACCCAGTCGGGGATTGAGGAGTTGAAGCTGTTACTAGAGAGATCAAGGAATGACAAGGATCTGAAAACATTATCATTTGAAAGAGACTGAGGAATTATACTGAGATCACAATCAGCAAGATTCAAGAACTCTAAAGGACTGAGCCTGCTCAATGCTTGGAACCACCCAGCATTGCCGTTATCATCATCAGAGAAATAATTTCCAGAGATATCGACATGTCGCAAACCTGAAATGTTTCCAATTTGAGGAGGCACAGTACCATAGAATCCTGCATTCGAGAGGTCCAAATAGCTCAACTCCGTAAAGGAATCAATAAATGGAGGAACTGAAGAACCCTTGAAGTCATTTCCACTGACATCCAAGTACTGCAAGTGTTTCAGGAAAATCGTTGATGAACTGAACGCACCATTGAGTTTCATGCTATAATTTGACGTACGGGTGTGCAGGTCAAGCCTAACGACATGCCCGGTTCGATTGTCGCAGCCCACGCCAGCCCATGAACAGCAGTCATCTCCGGTCCAAGACGCCAGCCGCCGGCTGGGGTCTTCAAGGCCCAGCTTGAGATCTCTCAGGGCGCCGATTTCATCAGGGACGCAAGAGGTTGAGAGAGGGATCATGTTGAAGAAGAGGATGGTGAAGGCTAGGATTTGCATTGTGGAGATTAGAGAGGTAAGCGCCTGATTCGCTTGTTTCAGGTGCTGTGTGCGCTTTATATGTACATGTTTTAGGCTAGAAACAGTTGTATTTTAATCTCTAATTTTAGATAGCATGTGAGAAATGAGAAGCATGAGCCTCATGATTTCTGTTGGAGACAGTTTTAGTGCATTTGTTGAGTAAATACTATAAAAATGAGTGTCCGTGTTGTATTTGATGTCTGCATATGGGAACTGGGGAATAAGAAAAAGGCCGTGCCGGCAGAATAGGTGTATGTGCTGTCAGCGGTTTGTGCACAGCGTAGATCTCTCACTTCTGGTCTGTTGAAGATTTAATAATGAAGCCGTGTACAAATTCTCCTCGTTTTATATATCAAGGAGTCAACACGTGTTTCTAGTTAAGCGTCCTATTGGAAACTCTAGGGAGGGGTCTACCTTCATGGATTGAGCGGAGATACATACTCTTTAGAATAATGATAGAGGNCCTGCTGTAACGCCTCCCTACTTTTTATCATCGCCTTGACCTCTTGATTTCAAAATGAAAGTTATTTCTCAGTAATCTATATTTTGTTTGTCCGAAGGATGTCACGTGGTGTCAATATGTTATAAAAAGAAACAAATCTTAGTCCAGTCTGTAGCCATCCTCTTGACTATTGATGTTGTGTATCTTTGGATAGGGATTTGGTGGAGCTAGTGACCATTGGTATAAGAAACGTGTAGGGTGCCACGTATCTTCAAAGACTAATGTGGCAAGATGCAGACGGTAAAATCTGAACGGTTCATGTGGGTGATAATATAAGGCTCTAATATGAAGTCGACTTCAGGCTTTATTGTACCAATATTGACAATGATTTGTTTTGCGTCCTTGTCAAGTATTATTGTATTATTATACAGGCATTTTCTAAGCAGGAGAGAAAAAGTGTGGGAACACCAATCTTGGAAGGAAATTTTGGAGCTTTGTGCTTGGACTTTATTTAAAAGCTTGTGGGCTGCAAAGGATATTTGCATCTTTTAAGCGTATTTTGTCTCCTTTCTGTTGCTTGAAGACTCGGGTCCACTGTCCACACAAAATGATTGCATCTTTTAAGTGTAGACGTAGATGAAGTATGAAACCTAGCTGTACGCGTAAATTGGTTTTTTTTACCTTTTGACTGTTTAAGTTCACTAGCTTTGGCCAACTTGTACTTTGTTCTAATTTCTTTTCTTAGTTCAATAATTTAGACTTAAGAAATATGCTCATTGAGTAGGGTTGAGTTTGAGTTTTAGAATTTGGATTGATAAAAATAAATTTGAATAATTTAAATTGTATAAGGTTAGAGTTGACTACAGTATATGACCCAACATAATCTGAGCCAAGTTGAGCCTATCTGAATTTGAATTTATCCATGTCTGTACATAAAGAGAGCATTTAGATATTCCTGGTGGTTATAATAACTACCTAGTTTTAGATTTGTAATTAAGTGTTTTATTTGATCTTTGGTATAAAATGGGGGTATCTTGACTTTGGTGATTACATGGATATGGTTATATTAGCACTAGTATAATACTCTATTTGCATGGATACATGTTCTAATAGTATGCTTATTATTTTAGAATTGGTAATGCAATGTAGGGTTAATTGGCAGTTAGTTTTTTTTTTACTCTTTAGCCTTGGGTGAAATTTTGGCAGATATTAACCCTAGGTGAAACGTTAATATTATTAATTACCCCTATGCGAATCCATACGAGGGTAAAAGAGATAAAAAATTATTTTATTCAACAGGTCTAATTGTCAAAATCAAACAACGGGAGTAATAAATATTATACTACGATATATTACAAGGGGCCTATATGCAATTAACTCTAAAATGTATATCATGTTCTAGTTTCTCCATAGAATTTTATATTCTAGTACAATTTCTTCTCCCCTCAAGCGAAGGGTTTTTCGGTTATTGCCAACTGATTTTGCTCAGCTCAGTGTTAATGTTGTCCCTACCTGCTTCATCCATCCAAACAAACAAGTGTCATCATTTGTAACATCATAATCTCATTGGTACCTGTTCCATTATTTTTTTGGTTCATTCATCTCCCTACCTTTTTCCATTTGCACAATTAATGGACGCTATAACTAGCTTATCCATACTTTCTCTTTTGTTGCTATTTCTGCATAAAGTTATTTTAAAAAAAATGAATGCAATGGACGAGCTTATCCTATCCCATTGGGATCCGGTCCAGACTCCATTAGATATTTTTAAGAGGACTATGAATTTTAGATCTAAAGGGGTTTTGTTTGTTGGTTGGTTGAGGAGGGGTAAATACATAAATTATCATAAATTACTAAATGTATCTTTTTTAAAAAAAGATTTAGAAATTATTGACTTCAGACCCTACTTGCACTCTAAAACCACTAAATTTATCTCTATATAGCTCTTGAAATGTTTTTGGCTTCGGTGCTTCCCAAACTATTAAATTCATACTTATTATTGAACTATCAACTTCCAATATCTAGTTACTACTTTTTGTTTATTACTTAAGAAAATCCTTTGACTTCAGACGTACCCTTTATCAATAATTAAATTGTTAAAATACGCCTTTTCCTTTTTTCTAGCATCATATTTATCCACTTTTTAAAGAAAAAGTTGCGATTATCTACTATAATAAAAGGATTTTTTTTTCAATATGTATTTGCCTCCCAAATCATTATAATTCTAAATTTGCCCATCAAATTACATTCTTCCATTAGATTTACCCCTCTTCTGAACTTCCGTTAAAATTTTAACAATTTTTAGGCCTAAATTCCTGGTTTGAACCCATTTTAAGTTTGTTTTTGAAAAATTGTGTTCTTCTTGTTGCGCGCAGCGGAAATTTCGGCAGCACTTCGGCAGCACAACAAGAGAGTTAGGTTGCAATAAGAATTCTTGTTTCTCAAAGGGAACAAGAATCTGAAGCCTAATATCTCATCAAAGTGAGATATTAGCTCTTCCTCTCGTCAGCTCTAGGACTGCGCGTCAAGGGAACCTAAAAAGCTATTACAAACCACACAAAAGCAGTACAACCAATTTTTACGTGGTTCGGCAAATTGCCTACGTCCACGGGGCAAGGAGGGGGGAGATCTACTAATAGAGGGAGAGATTACAACTAGGGTTTACAATCACTCACAATCTAAACCCTCAAACAAACTCTCAAATCCCTCACAATATCTCTCTACAAAAGGATGCACAAAACCCTAAAAGGACTATACCAAATCTCCTCAACTGCAGCTGCAAAACCTCTCTGTTATTCTCCTGCAGCCGCACCTTTGCTTTTCCCAGCCGCAAAAGAAAAAAAAAAAACAAATCAACCTCCTGCAGCCGCGTGAAGAAATTCCACGCCGAACGGAAAAACAAACCCACCTCACACAAACCTAGACACCAAAAACATCAATATATATATAGTTGCGTAAGTATTCGGGTGGGCCTCCGCAAGAACAGTCTGGTTTCTTTGCTTCACGCGTGATTGATTCACGCTTGTGGGTGGACCCCACAAGGCACATTCACACTTCTTTGCTCGAGTGTTTCTGGTGAGCCCAGAACCCAACTTTCCTCTTTAACCCCAGGCTTAAAAGTGAAATGGTTGCTCAAGTTCTCACACGTACCTTGTGATCAAGCTTTACACTCACAAAGAATTCTTTTCCTTTTTTTTTTAATTACATTCGATAGTTTCACGACTATCACTGGTCAATTGCAAACCCTTGATCAGTGGTAATTCTTTTTCTTTAAATATTTGTTTCTCATATGTCATAGCTCTTGTGATGTTCATTTAATTTGGAATTGGGTTAAAGAGGTAATTTAGGCCTCAAAGCCTTTAAATTTTAACCGAAGTTAAGATGAGGGTATACTTTTGAGGAAATAAAACAATTTGAGGGACTGATTTAGAGAGACAATGACTTTGGGGGGCGGATTTTAGAAAACTACGATTTGAGGGGTATATACCGAGAAAAACCCTTAATAAAATTGGGATGCTGTATTAGTAGACAACTTGCTTGGGATTTAAGATTAACACGCTACCAAGTACCAAATGAGTCTATTCATGGAATAAGCACAAGGATAGTAAGATATTATAGTCTTGATAGCAATTGTCATATAAATAACTGATGCAAATCCATTTTCCTATTAAAGAAATTCTTAAATGTGTACTTATTTTAAAGTCATAAGCTATTACTCAGATAAGGTTGGTTTCAAAGTAGTCGCTATAATCAATATTATTAGTACATGAACACCTTGTAAAGTTGTGGTGAGACTTCAAAGAGTGAGATACGCAAACTAACACGGCATTTTTGCAGGTAATATCTCATTTTGTGGCTAAAATATTTTACGGGCATTAATGTTATTTAAAATCCCTATCTACAATAACAACTGATGAATTTCCGCATTCCTACCCAAAAAAAAGGAAAAAAGAAAAAGAGAGAGAGAGACAGAGAGACGGGGAAAAAGAAAAAAAAAAAGAAAAGTGGCTTGTCCTTAGTGGAATGTAACTATGATCCTAAATGTATTGATACAGCTCCATGCATCTTGATTATTGTTCAAGAAATATATTTTGCTCAAGGGTCACAACAAGCATAAGTATGAATGACCTTAGTGGCTTGTCTTTTTTAAGAAATTATTCAATATGCCTTTTTTGAAGGGAAAATTATTCGGTATTCATTTTAGTAAAACTATGCTACTTTCAATAACTAAAAGAGGGTAAAACTTCAGCATATTCTAATCATATATGTTTGATGATAAAAAGAAACAAAACAATATTATAAATTATCTGTTGTTATCTGGAAAGAAACAAAATAACCATTATGAACCTATGAAACCAAAAAGCTTCTTCAACGATTTCTTTCTTTACGCACTTTAGTAGGTACTAACTCATCGATACTCTCCACCGGAAGTGCATACGCAACTGTGTCGGCATACCGTGCTGGCATCTGTATGTTCTCCTCTGTCTCCGAACCGCAATAGAATCCTGAACCTGAGCCGTCGGTTCCTGATCCTGCACATTTGTACTCGTATCCTCCGTATCACCGTCGTGCTCGTCTGGCGTCACCTCAGTCGGCACTCTAATGGATACTGTACCATCTGGAGAATGTGGAGCTGCATCGATCTCCACCACCTGTGATATCTCCTCTGTCGGGTCGCTCTCCACCTGATGAGAGCTGGGAAGCTTCAAGATAGAAGCCTCATCAAATGTGACATCCCTACTCAGCACAATCTTCTTATCCACTGGATCCCAAAGCTTGTATCCCTTGACACCACGCTTGAATCCTACAAATATGGCCTTCCTAGCTCGAGGTTCCAATTTATCAGTTCTAACATGATAATATGCAGGGCACCCGAATACCTTGAGCTGGTCATAGTCATGTGCTGGCTTTCCCGACCACATCTCCATAGGGGTTTTCCCCTCAATCGCAGATGAAGGCAGCCTATTAATGAGGTGGCTCGCATACGTAAGTGCCTCAGCCTAAAAGATCTTCTCCAAACCACTCTGCGATAATAAGCATCGGATCTTCTCCAGTAAAGACCGATTCAACCTCTCTGCCACCCCATTTTACTGCGGTGTATGACTAACTGTGAAGTGTCTCTCTATGCCCTCGTCTCGACATAGCTGCTGAAAGGGGTCAGAAGTATACTCACCACCGTTGTCGGATCGCAACGTCTTGATCTTTCTCCCAGTCTGCAGTTCCAATCTCTTCTTCCACTCCACAAACAAATCTAGGACTTCACTCTTCTTCGTCATGGTGTACACCCAACAACGCCTAGAATAGTCATCTACAAAAGTGACGAACCAATGTCTACCACCAAGTGATGCAGTCTTGGTGGGACCCCAAACGTCTGTGTGCACGTAGTCCAGGATGCCCCTCGTCTGATGAATGGCAGTCCCGAACTTCACCTTCGTCTTCTTGCCAAGAACACAGTGCTCAAAAAACACAATCTTCTCACTCTTGGCTTCCTTCAATAGCCCCTGCTTGCACAATGCCTGCAGTGACTTTTCACCTGTGTGCCCCAATCTATAGTGCCAAAGTCTGCTCATGTCCGCTTCTGAAATAGCCGAAGCAACCTGGCCAATCTCGGTGCTTCCCTTCAGATAATACAAATTCCGATTGCGGACTCCCCTCATCACCACCAATGATCCCTTAGTAACCTTCGCTACAGCGTTTTCGAAAGTCACCTTGAATCCCTTCGCCTCCAAAGCTCCAACTGAGATAAGATTTTTCTTCAGTTGAGGAACAAATCTCACCTCCTTCAACTCACGGACTACTCCATCGTGCATCCTAATCCGCACGGTACCTATCCCACAAACGCCACAGGATTGATCATTTCCCATGACAACAACGCCCCCGTCGACTTTCTCAAAAGATGCAAACCAGTCTCGCCTAGGGGTCACATGAAAGGTAGCGCCGGAATCAAGCATCCAATCTGATGCATCCACATGGTTCACCTCCGGAGTAATCAGTAGAGAAAAGCACGAATCATCGGAATCATCGCCTTTCGCAATGTTCACCTCATTGGCCTTCGGGCCCTTTTTCTTGCCATTCTCCTTCTCCTTGAGCTTCGGGCAGTCTCTCTTCCAATGTCCCTGCTCCTTGCAGAATGCACATTGGTTCTTTGTTAATTGGTGGCGGCCTCTAGACTTTGACCTTCCTCTATTACCACCTTTCGGATATGGGCTTCTACCTCTCGTCGACAAGGCCTCTCCTGAAGTACTAGCGCGGGAAGTCTCCTTATCCTTCCTCCTCAAATCGTAGTTCGTCAAAGCGTTAGTCACTTCACTATAGCTGATAGAAGATCTCCCGTTCAACAAAGTGAGCACGAAGGTATCATACTCCTCATCCGGTAAGGAGCCCAACAAAATAATCGCCTTGTACTCATCCGATATCTTCTCATCAACATTCGCCAAGTCCGACAACAACTTCGTATAGTTGTTCACATGAGCCGCAAGCGAGGTGCCTCTGGACATCTGGAATCTGAATAACCTACGCAGCAAGTGCAATCGGTTCTCAACACTCTTCGTAAGGTACTTATTGTTGAGAATTTCCCACATCTTCATCGCAGACGTCACCCCAATCACATCATACTTCAGCTCCTGTTCCAAACAGGACCTGATCACCCCACAAGCGTTCCTATTCATTTTCTCCCATACCGCCTCATCATATTTAGGTGGCCTCTCATGGACCATGATGGTCTCTTCCAAATTCTGAGCATTTAACGCATCCTGTACGTCGCTCATCCACAAACCAAAGTTGATTTTTCCGTCATATTTCACCACACTAATTTTGGTGTTTTGAAAACCAACTTGTATTGTACCCGCCATCGATTTGCTGCTTTCACCTTCTTCTCCCATTGCGAACTAACTCCAAATTGTAGAGAAAGAACAAATTTGATAGAATTAGGAACCACCCAACTGAACCCTAGATCGGATTCCAAATAGATCTCCTATCCACACGAGGAAAGCGAAATCTCCAACGGCAACTCCTAATGCTATCTCCACCGAAGCCGAGAACTCCAAGAACTAAGCTTCACACAAGAATCTTCCTCCACCAAAAAACCCTAGATCTGAAATCTGGGCTCTGATACCACTTGTTGCGCGCAGCGGAAATTTCGGCAGCACTTCGGCAGCACAACAAGAGAGTCAGGTCGCAATAAGAATTCTTGTTTCTCAAAGGGAACAAGAATCTGAAGCCTATATCCTATCAAAGTAGGATATTAGCTCTTCCTCTCGTCAGCTCTAGGACTGCGCGTCGAGGGACCCTAAAAGCTATTACAAATCACACAAAAGCAGTACAACCAATTTTAACGTGGTTCGGCAAATTGCCTACGTCCACGGGGCAAGGAGGGGGGAGATCTACTAATAGAGGGAGAGAATACAAATAGGGTTTACACAAGAATCCAACAAATAAAACCCTCACACAAAACTCTCAGACCTCTCACACAAACTCTCTCTACAAAAGATGCTCAGAACTCTCTTGACGGCTGCTGAAAACACCTCATGCTTCTGCGGTTTTTTTTTTTTTTTTCAGCCGCTTCTTTGTCCCAGCAGCAAAAAACACCAGCGATCAACCTCCTTGGCACACGTTTCCCAAAACCCTAGAGACACATTATATAGGTGCACAAACTAATTCGGGTGGGCCTCACTTCCATCTTTGCACAATCCTCACGCGTCTCATTCACGTGGTAGACCCCACCCGAATTCACAATTCTCCACCTCGGTGAAGTTTTCTCAAAACTGAGCCGACACCAAAGTAACCAAATGTCTCACTTGTTGTGTCCAGTACGAACGATAAACTCTCCCGACTCTCCGCTCCGGTCTCCCCCCGCTCTTCGCCTCTTCCTATTCCCACCGCTAGCCACAGCTCCGCTCCCGCGGCACCGCCGCCAATGGCCAGCCTCTCTGGATAAAAAAAACAGAGATTTTTCTGGTAACTCCTTCGATTTTTTCCAAAACCCATGATTTATTTTTGCATGCAACTGTCTGAGATTTTGATTTCTGATATGGGTTTTAAATGTTTAGATAGAAAATGGGTTTGACGTCTCGATTTTGAATTTTTGATCTTGGTCTGGCTTTAGGAAAGTCGTAATTTGAGTGATTTTTCCTAATTATTGTTGAAATTAGGGTTGAAATCTGGACTGCAACGAACTGAAACAGATGATTTGGGCGTAGACATGGGGTTTAGGGTTCAGTTTTATAGAAGCCAACTTTGTTTCCTGTAGATTCCAAAAGAAAGGGAAAAAGATCAAATCTTTTCTAAAGGAAGTCACTTACTACAGTATCCTGGGTAACATCTGAGGTAAGAACAGAGAATGCAACTCCTCAAACCTACTTGTTCTCAAACCCGCATATTTCCTAGAATTGCACTTCAATCCTTGACGAAAGATCCCATTGTTCCAGCTCCCAACGCCCCTGTCTTTAAACCAAGAACTGTTCTTGATAGTCAAGCTTTGAAAATTCATGGCAGAATTTGAGAAAACGGATCAAACCCAGATAATAAAAGATTAAAAATTTGACATCAAAGGCTTTGAAATCTCAAATGGATATCAAAGTTGAGAGCTTTGCTAGTTACTTCAGAGGGGTTTAATGAAAGAAGAGTTATAAGAAGACATCTGTGTGGCTTTCATTTTAATGCCATGTTAACCAGTCACGTTAAACTTGGAACTTACTCCTTTTGTTTCTTATTTTTGTTTGTTTTATAATTTTGTGTGTTTTTGGTTAACGTGCCTTCACAAATCGTGTACTTCTTCTTTGAAATTAATTGTTATTAGCAAGTTATCCGTTAAATCTTTATCTCAAACTAGATGGGAAAGTCGAATGGAAAGTGTTAAAAGCAATAAAATTTTAAGCTCCAAATATAAGAGATGCTTTGATTAAATTAGCAGAAATTAGTGAAGATCCAAAGATAAAAAGTGAAGCTAATAGCTTAGCAATTTATAAGATTAAAAATTTTGAATTCTTATTAGCTATGAATATTTGGTATGACATACTGTTTATTGTTAATTCAGTTAGTAAAATCTTACAATCTAAAGATATGCATATTGATATTGTCATAGATCAATTAAAGGGTCTTATTGTATATTTAGAAAATTATAGACAAAATGGTTTTATGTCTACTTTGAATTCAACTAAAGAACTTGCTATTGAAATGAACGTACAACCTAAATTTCTTTTTAAAAGTAGAGATTAATAGTCCAATTGATGTGCTGAACTATATAAAGTGGTTAGATTCTTTTCCAAATACTTGTATTGCTTATCGTGTACTATTGATTATACCCGTAACAGTTGCTTCTGCTGAAAGAAGTTTTTCAAAATTAAAATTACTAAAATCTTATTTAAGACCGACCATGTTACAAGATAGATTGAATGATTTAGCAATATTATCTATCGAAAATAATATGTTAAAAAATATTAAATATAAAACTTTAATTAGTAATTTTGCAGCTCAAAAGGTAAGAAGAATGAGATAAAATCTATTATGAGTTGCAGTGTTATAAAAAACGTCCTGGGCGGCCGCCTAGGCGCCCGCCTAGGCGGAGGCGATGCCCAGGACGTTTAAATGTGCCTTGAGCGGCCACCATTAGGCGCTGGGAGCAGCTATGCGGCCGCCCAAAGCTAAGCGGCCCGCTCCACTTAAAAAAGAAAAAAAAAACGCTTAAAGCCCCAGACCCCAAACCCAAAACCCATAACCCAAACCCAAAAACCAAAAACCCAAACCCAAACCCAAAACCGACGTAACCCTAATTCTCATTTTCTCACTCACCCGACGCCGCAAGAAATTTCCATCGACCGAGCTCATCTTCAACCTCGTCGAACTGTCTTCATCTTCGTCGAAGCTCGACCTCGTCTTCAACCTCGTCTTCGATCTTCAACATCCGAGCTTCAACCTCGTTTCGAACTCGTCGAAGCTTCGTCTTCAACCTCCGAGCTTCAACCTCGTCTTCGAACTCGTCGGAGCTTCGTCTTCAACCTCCGAGCTTTGTCTTCAACCTCTGAGCTCCTCTTCAACCTCCGATCTGTTCCTCGTCGAAGCTCGAACTCGTCGAAGCCTCTCGATTCTCGAAGCCTTTGGGAGTCTGCTTCATTCCTGTAACAAGGTAAAGGATTTAATGTTATTTTCTTATTTTATTTATCATTTTACTATTTCAGACTTCAGTGATGACCTTTGATTTCAAGTTTTTTGGTTTAAAGGTTAACAACTTAACATTAATATGGTTTTGGTGTTTTCAGATCATCCGTGTAATTAAGATGAACAGAACAGACATTAAACAATGGTGTAAATGGGCAAATCAAGAAAGATTAATAACTTGAAACTTATGATGTGTTTGATGGAAAGGCATAATGTAAATGAGTCTGTTAAGAAAAGCTAAATACTAGCTCTAACATATCAAATTAGCTCACCGAATTCATTAGTCATGTTAGTTTGCTGCTTCTGTTTTTTTGGGATGCTCACTGAATTCATTAGTCAAGTTTTTTGGGTTTATCAGCAGCTTGTTCCCTTTTGAGTCCAATATCATGATTCGTGTATCTTTGAATATATGGGGAAAGATAGTTTTACCTCTTTTAAATGTTAGAAAAGGTTCCCTTTTTGCTCAGTGCAGATATTGAGTTAAAAACTAGGTACCTGCTTCTGGTTAATCCCTTTTTGCTGTTCACACTTCTTTTTTTCTTTAATTTTTTCTTCTGTTCACACTCCACACTTCACACTTCACAATTTTGAAAATAGGAATACAATATGAATATACATATTTAATGAATGAATTATCGATATTTAATTTGGTAGTTGTGTTGGGAAATTTGATTGATCCTTCATCCTTGCAGCTTGCTACTTAACTAAGTATAATCTGTAAAAAAAGAAAAACAAAGTCAGTGAGCATTTTTGATTGAGTATATCATATACTATAATCTTGAAATGTTTCTCAAAAGTGGTATCTTTTGGATTTTTGAATAAAGATATGATTTTTTATAAGTTTACAGGAGGGAATATTTTGGTAAAACTTTTAGTAAAAAATAAATATCACATGGTATAAGTCACTTTTTTTTCTTCTTCTGAATTTGTAATGTAGGGCTCCACTGTTGTACTTTGAATTTCAGGTTCTTAATTTTTTTTAAAAAAATAGAGATGATCCTTTGGCAGTCCCCAATTTATAGGTAGCTGTATTCCATCCAATAATTGGGCTTGTGAATCTTCAATGATGATTAAGTTTGATCCGGAATGATCTAATTTTTTGGTGATCAGTTTTCTTCAATTTTCCTCATATTTGGACAACTGGTTGAGTATGTTTTGGCTGTGTGAAGTTTAATGTTTTGGCTGTGTGAACTTTATGTTTTAGATGGAGCATCATCGTGAAGAGGAGGTTGTTGATCTTGAGTCCTTTAGCATTATGGCTTTATCACCTTTAGATGGCCGATATTTGCAGAAAGTCAAGGATTTGCACCCATTCTTTAGTGAATATGGGTTAATCCGTTACCGTGTAATGGTTGAGGTAATTTTCATTAAATTCTCCTGTAAGAATACATATTTAATAAGTATTTTTTATTCAACACCAGTGCACAGTGTTAGTCTTACATTATGTTTTTTTAAGAATAGTGGTTTCATATTTAAATGTAGATTATACAATTATTTTTGTAGCGAATGATAAAGAAATGTTTTTGGTAAAGCATGAAGAAACTGTTGTTGATTGGATATCCTTGTTCCGTCTGGCTTACAAATCATAATGTCTCAGGTATTTAGATAAAAGGTTTAAAGCCTTAGTTAAAGGTTTAAAGTTGTGCCTAAAATGTTCCGTGAACCGTTAGGATATTTATATTTGATATGCATATCTGACATTAATACCCCTTTTCTAATAAGTTTGCATATGCCGTTAGGATATTTATATTTGATATGCATATCTGACATTAATACCCCTTTTCTAATAAGTTTGCATATGTAGTATTAGCAGTTTCTGTATGAGTCCATCTAACATTGTTTATTTAGGTCATGCTTATTAGTGTGCTTTCTTTTACAATCTAACAAAACGTCCAGCCTCTGCTTTGATATCGGTAGCAATCTTCATTAAAACTTGTCATAATGTAGTCATGTCTTGGGTAATGGAGAAAGAGGTAACTTACAAGTAAAAAAGGTTTACCTCTTTCTCCATTACCCATCATGATCTGACAAAGCTGGCCACTGTAGTTATTTTCATGTTAGCTACTTAGTGCAAAATGTTAATATGAAGCGATTCTTTTGCAGGTAAAATGGTTGCTAAACTTATCAAAAATACCTGAAATCAAGGAGGTTCAAAGCTTTAGCGAGAATGCCAGGTCTTATTTAGAAAGTATAGTTAGTGGCTTCAGCAAAGCTGATGCTCTGGAAGTGAAAAAGATTGAAAAAGTAACTAACCACGATGTTAAAGCAGTGGAATACTTCTTGAAACAGAAATGTCAATCCAATGCTGAGATTGCTGAGGTGAGTTTTTGATGTTCCTTGTTGTGGGTACTCTATGCTTCCTCTTTTTATAACTATACTAACTATGATTTCAAAGATTTCATTTGATGCTTAATATTTGTCATCAGATTCTACAAAATTCTTTTTTAGGTACTGGAGTTTTTTCATTTTGCTTGTACATCAGAGGATATAAATAATTTAGCCCATGCATTGGCACTGAAGGAGGCGTTCAACACTGTCATATTTCCTGTGATGATTGAGTTGTTGAATGCAATATGCAAATTAGCGAAGGAAAATGCTCATATCTCCATGTTGTCTCGCACTCATGGACAGGTATTTTCAGTTTTAGATGAGAGGCAACTCTTGTTATAACAGAATACCAACTTTTTGTTGATTATATGTTATCTACAAAAACTTTAATGCTATAAAAGCATAATTGAAAATCTTATATTTCCCTTTTATTTGTGTTTACACATAGGACATAGTTTATTGCATATATTGATTAAAAAAAAGAATCAGAAGCTATTAGACTAAGAAAATGCAGAGAATGCTTCAAGGAAAAAGAAAAATTCTTTTTTATTTCCATGAACTAATTTATTTAGCAATCCTAAATTCTTAATGAAATTTATCCCAAATGGAGAAGGGATGCAACTGACAAGAGCACGTTTAGAGAAGGATTAGAGAAGTGGGAGTACTCAAAGAAAAACAAAGTACTCTTGAGTTTAAAAAGTTAAACTTAATCTAAGGTGCACAGGGTAATATTCCACTAAGAATTTTTCCCTAATGTCCTGGAGGTGGATCTTTTTTGGTTGAAATAACTCAAAAGATTTCTGGCTGGTCATTTCGGTGAAAATTTTTTATATAAAGGTTAAGTTTTTTTTTGGGGGGGCTTATATAGAAATAATTAAATAATGATTACATGCTGAAACTCTGGAATTTTCTACATGGGCCTAATACATCATGTATAATTACTGGTTTGATAAAGATTATACTGTCTATCTTTGTTCATATATGTTTGCAGGACATGTTCTACATTCCTTTCTTCATGAGTTTTCAGCTTGATGCTATGAAATAAATTAAATGGAATCTTTTCAATTTGAAGGTTAAAAATAATATAATCATGTCTTTTTTTTGGCCTGTCACACTCTTATTTAGTCCTATATCGAAAAATGAGTGAGAAGTTAAGTTGCTTAAATAGGTAAGCCCAAGACTCAAGTGTAACATCAACTAGTCGATTTTGGCAGTGGGTTGAGCCAAACGTGTTACACTTAGTGGGTCCCACGACTTGTATTGCACCAATGGGCCCGACTGCCCGGGGCGTGACAAATTGTATCAGAGCAGTTGCGAGTCGGAAGGGAGGAACTAACGCCTCGTTTGGTACGCGGGAATGGACTCAAATGAGAATGGAATGGAAGAAGGGATGAGATGGAATTAATGTGAGAATGGAATAGTCATTCTCATTCTCACGTTTGGGTGTAATTTATAAAATAAAGTGGGAATGGACGTATTTTAAAATTGTATATTTTATTGATTCTCATTTAAGTGGAAATGCTCATTCCCTATCATTTCATTGGGAATGCTCAGTCTCACATAAAGTGAGAATTGATGAGAAGTGAGAATGTGCATTCTAACTTCAAAAAAGAGGGTGTGTTTGGTAGGAAGGAATGAGAAGTGAGAATGACCATTCCATTCCACCACATTCCCGCGTACCAAACGAGGTCTAAGTGTTATGCGGGGCTAAGTGCTATATTGCGTGAGTGCGGCGGGAGCCACCTCTAGAGTCCAAATAGCCTAGTGATACCGTGATGTGCCAATTGTTATGTCACGATGAGGACGTCGCTTATGTAAGGTGGGGTGTTCGTGACACTCCTATTTAGCCCCACATCGGGAAATGAGTGAGAATTTATGTGGTTTAAATTATTTAAGTGTAACATCGGTTAGTCAATTTTGGCAGTGGATTGAGCAAACAACACGTTACACTTGTTGGGTCCCACGGCTTGTACCGCACCAATGGGCCCTTCAGCCCGGGGCGTGATATGGCCAATATTAGAAGCGGACATATACTAAGTTGACTGCTCAAAGCAGCTGAAATATCATATTGATAATTTTCATCGTTATGCTACAGGAATAAATGATTTGCTTTTGTAATAGGTTTATGTGGTTTAGTTCTGATATCTTCTAACTCCCTTTGTAGCCTGCTTCACCCACTACTTTGGGAAAGGAGATGGCAAATTTTTCTTTCTGACTAAGTGAAGTAGGGAAGACCTTTACAGAAGTGCAAATATTGGGCAAGTGTGCTGGAGCTGTTGGAAACTACAATGCACATAAAGTTGCATATCCTGATATTGATTGGCCAACTGTTGCAGCTGAGTTCGTGACCTCTTTGGGGTTAGGTTTCAACCCTTACGTGACACAGGCATGTTCATTTACTTCTACTACTTTTCTCTTTGCAAGGTTTTACCTATCTGATTCATTTCAGCTTGATGGATTTTTTTTTTGCGTAATTAAGTAATGCATAGACGAGTTTGATATAGTTTTTTCTTTGTGGATGACTTGGATAGGTTTCATTAATGGGATGAGTACTTTATTTACCTGTTTTGACACTGTTGCTTGTATTCCTTGTTCTCTGCTTGATCTAGTTTACTAGTAAACCTGTTTTGACACTGTTGCTTGTATTCCTTGTTCTCTGCTTGATCTAGTTTACTAGTAAATAGTCCTCGTGAAGATTTAGGCAACTATACAAACTGTATACGTGTATAACTAATAGAGCCTTGGGATTTTCTTTAATATGAGTTTTGCAATCGACTCAGGTGACTGAAATGTAGGTTTTTTTTGCCATTTCACGTTTCAAGAGTTTACAAAAGGTGATTCATATAGTAAGTAGATACTACCATGTGCATGCTTGATAATAAGTAGATACACTTGCAGGTTATCCATCTATCTTGGAATTACAATACATTTATCAATTAGCCTATTCTACACCAACCAGTTAGTGCATAAATAATAATGGAATTGCAGCGCCAGCTAATAATTTTGTTGAGTTTGTGTTGTCTGAAAGGTTATGTCAATGTGGCCTATGAATGGAGTGGCACTTGACTTGCATGCATACTCTCTTTCTGAGCCTGTTGCTTGCTCCGTATGCAGATTGAGCCGCATCTTTCTGAGCCTGTTGCTTGCTCCGTATGCAGATTGAGCCGCATGACTATATCGCAAAGCTTTTCAATGCAGTTGTTCAGTTTAATAACATCCTGACTGATTTTGATCGGGACATATGGAGCTTTATTTCGTTAGGTTATTTTAAGCAGGTAACTTTCTTATGCTTGACCACATGCTCCTAAAATATTAGGACTTATTTTAGCTCCCAAACTTCCAATTTGGAACTAAACAATTTCATGATAATTT